>NW_019213638.1:119135-149022 GCF_002532875.2 Varroa jacobsoni
TACAGTGTATTTACATATTGTATTACATTTAGTAGTTACATATTGGTCTATCGTATACCTGCAATAGAATTATGAATCAAGCACCAATGTTTACCATTGCGAGCTACTGTACTAAAGTCAGATTATGCACTAGATACTAAGTATATAATAGTATAGTTTACGTCGTGGTAATGGTTGTTCATTTCGATGAATACTTACAGATCATCTTCTATTTTAAATATTCTTCTTCGTAATTTTCTAATACGTTCAACTCCTAAAGGACTTGGACTAGTGGCCTATAGGAAAAAGCCACTATTTAAGTGGCTTTTTCCAATAGAGAAAATTTCGGTCACAGAGACGAAGAAAACTAAGAGTAATTGATTTTGCTAGTGGCGCCACCTGGAGTTTTTGTATCATGACGGAACCAAAGGTATCATATGTTTCGCTATTTCTATATTCGACGCTTTTAAAAAATCCTAGTTTTTTAAAAGGACACGACCTCATAAGTTAATCCATTGTCGGCAAATCCGTTCGGCCGAGTCTAATTCGAAAGAGTTATATTACAAGTGTATCCACTTTAGAGTGTCTTTTGGTAACAATAGGAACCGGACATTTCTATAGGCTTAGTTTGGAGTAACACCTACACTTCGTGACGCCATAGCCACTCAATGATAGTCTGATTAAATAAACTAAATTATAATTACTTGACAAATAATGCCTTAAGCGTGATTGCCTCGACATATAAAATATATGCATAACTTATATATGCATATTTAAGCTGATCATGCGCAGATCGGATTCAATCGTTTTCAGAAGTAACTACATTTGGATTGGAATGATTGGAATAGATCAAATCAGCACTGACGGTGTCCTTTACAGCGGTGTTTATGAAGTTCATATAGGAGCTTACTAATGGGCTTAACCACGTTATTAACCAGAACGAAAGCATGAAACGATTTCCGTAGTTATTGTAAGGTCCTTATGATTTGTACTGTTGATTTAAGGTTTATAACTTTTGAACATTCTCAGCAGCCTAAATGCATCGTTGTCCAATCATCATGCTCGATCTGAGGCGAAAAAAAAAAAAAAAAATGTATTGAGAAACTTAAACATCGACGAGAAAAATTAAAAAAAAAACTGTCACGAAAGTACAGTTTCATGCATTTGAAACATTTCTATAGAACATTTCAACTTATAGAAAAGTTGGTTACGTCTATGATTCCGCGATTCATATTAGGGAAGCTACAAACACTGCCTCAGTATGACCGGACTATATCATATTATAAAGCCACCTAACGAGCATGGCTGATAAATTTCAGAGTAAACTGAATTTGAATGATAGTGAGTTGTCTACATTCCGAATTATCATAATCCGACTCTATAGGTCTCTACTTGCGGCTTGATCGGTCTTTAGTCATATGTACTTCTTCAAAATCTTTAAAAGACACGTTCATCTTTCGAGTGAAAAACGTACGTTCTGATTAAGATTCATAGAAACGTGTCGTTGGTGGCACCCTGACTCGAACAATGTTCTTCGCACTTTGATGTATCGACTTTCTTTATCTTTGAAAAGCTCATTAGGAGCAATTGACTAAAGAAGCCTGAATTTTCGGCAGAAACTGTTTTGACGGGCGGCATACATCGCAGAATGAGAAGCTATGATTGCTTCCTTTTTTTAGTCATACCTATCATGTTGTAAATGTTCTAGACGAGATTTGGACCAGAGATTTCTGGCTTCAAGGAACGTCTACATCAATCAATAGCTTCGTTCCAAACGCCAGTGCTATATATGCTGTGGGATCGAAAAAGTAGCAGGAACTTGGCTTTGTATCAACTCCAATTATATGGCTTAACCGTCTGTTCGCCGGGCAAGCAATACTTACTAGATGTAATGCTCGCTTGCCACCTTTGTGTATCTTTAGTTTTAATGATTTCAAACTCAGTACTCAAATACACTGCCATACTATTCTCTCGTTTTTTTTCCCCTTTTAATTAGATAAACTTCCCTAAAGTTTCATCTTTCAGGCGTCTCTTGAACATCAGGAAGAGGAAAAATGACTAGATCTAGTGGAAACGTTGGACATGCATTGAGCTCCTTTTCAAAGATGCGATTAGTAAAGCCGTGTGAGATGGTGCGTTATTGTAATGAAGTACTAATGACACGCGCAGTTTCGAGTTCAGTCTTATTTAACAGACTGGCATTAGACAAAGTGTTTCGGACTTTCTGCTAGTATTTTTCAGTGACAGTACAACTACATTTCGGGAACTCATGTCAGGAACATGCATATGTTCCTGGTGCATAACTTCCTGGTGGTAGAAATGAAGTGAAGAAGCTTGGTTTGACGCAGATGTCGTAGCTAATATTTTTCTGAGCTCGTTTTTAAGCCGATACGTGAGTGATTGGACTGTTGTCCATACGTCGTATTCGTACACTGAATTTTCGTTACAGAAACAGTTGTTGAAGTTTCTACTTTTTCTCGAAAGGCGAATCCTTCGACAAAAAATCTGCTCTGAAGGTTTTCATCTCCAATTGGTCCTTCAGAATGATACGACATAACTCACGCGAGATGTTTGACTTGTCTCGAAATCCGTGAGGGTAGTTTAGTAATGCTCGCCTTTTTTCGCGTCTTCGCCCTTATTTGCACAGGTCGTCCAGAATATGAGTTTAATGCTTTCTTTCGTCCATCGCAAAACCGTAAGTAGTACAAATTGACACATGATGAAACCCTCAACAACATTCTCTGTTAATACCTGATTTTGTTAGCAATATAATATATGCTGGAGGCTTCTTGCTATTACACTTCAGCCTTGAAAAAAAACGATCCACATAAAAAATCCGCTCGACCACTTGTTTCCCATTTCTGAAGAGAGCCTTGCTGTAATGACTGCGCTTCTTTATGAAACTTCATAGGGTGCCATATGATTTTTGTCGGTTTGTTACTTCAACCCTTCACAGTTAGTGCCACACTAGAAAAACAAAACACCAGAAAACTGTATTTTCAGACAGTTCTAACCACTTACGATAAACACGGCTATTTTATTTTGAAATTCTACACATATATTAACAAGCCCCCCCAATCTTATAGAGCCTTTTGATTTTTATTTTCAAAGGATTACTTTAAAAAATAGGCTAAGCTTCACCTCATGTTGGATCTGTGAACTACGCGTATATAATAATGTCCGTCGTTGACAATCGAGCAGCTGGATACGTCAAGTTATTGTAACTCAGGGTAACAAAAAAGGTCGCTGTCGCCATTTACATGTGATGACAAGAACCTAACTCGGCCAAAATGGGTGCCATTGTTTGCGTCAAAAACCTCATTATAATGATCTCTTATCGCACATCTGAAACTACTATTACCTAGAACAGATGATAGCACTTGAACTATTTAGCGAAGATATTCAAATGAGTATGTAAGGATTACTTCTAATCCTATTTAAACATGGAAAATAGAGATCTATGTCGCAAAAAATACAACACACACAAGGCCAATGCGGTTAGGTTATGTACATGAATCGTTTTTTCAACATGCACTGGACAGAAGCTAACATTGTAACGAATACAATAGCTTTACTTGGAATGGATGAAGGCAGTATCGATAAAGCTTGAGCTGCTACTCTCAAAATCAAGCTACTGTTTTCTATTCGCCGCAGTCTATTGTAGGGTTACTGAATTTAAATGTTACCGAAATTACTGCTGAAGTACACACTTCGGTATCAAAGTGTGCATTTTTATGTGTAATAATAGCAAAGTCTCGTTATGTTTTTGAGGCCAGAAACTGAATTAAAGTGAGTAGAATAGCAGGTACGTGTAACAAGTCTTGCGAGTTGTGCATATATTCTATTAGGCGATATAAATTTTCGTTGCGTTTTCAGCGTTAGTCCATAATAAGTCGGAACCGGAATTCAAACGGGCTTGAAGGAGCGCCTTGAGACTATACTACATAAGAAATTAATGTGTACTACTGTTAAAACAATTTGATGTTATTACATAATTGTTAATGAAAGATAAGTTCACCACTATCTGGGAGATACGTCCTTATGGACGGAAGGGTAACACTGTCGGGTCACTGCTGGGATCCTAGAGGGCTTTGTTCTTGGACTGATGTTGTGTGATTTTTACGGCGGAGTGTTTCACCTGCTGGGACCGTTCGAAGAGGTCGCGGTGGTAGCATATGCTGATGATCTAGCACTGATTGTCACCACGTGCAATAAATATTGCGTGGAGAATAAAGCGAATGAGGCTCTCAACCGGGTAGAGCAATGGATGACAGCGCACCGCTCGCAGTTAGTGTCCTCGCTTTGGGAGGAATGCACATTCTTATAGGGAAATGGACGAAGTAACTAGGAGTAATGACAGATATGGGAATTGTGGGCTCGGCGCGCAGGCACGGCTTAAACTTGCAGAGATCGTACCGAGAGCTAAAGAACACACCAAACAATTACCGGAAACAGCAGCAAAATTTACGGCTCTTCATGCTTGCCCCGTGTGAGCAAATAACGCTCTGACGACACAAAAAGCAGACAAACACATTATGATCGGCCCAGAGAGTCTTAGGCATTTAACTGGCGACAGTCGAGAGAACGATCTCAACGGAGCGACACGAAAATTACAAGAATGATACTACGGGACCTTTTGGCAGGTGAACGGATAAAAAGAGCATTGGACGGCGAATGGAATCTTACCCAAGCAAGAAAGTCTAGCCCAAACAGACGGAGCAGAGACTGGGCGAATCCTATAGTAACACCCACGCGGTGAATGGGCCAAAGCACTGGTCCTCCATTTAAAGGAGTGGTACCATAGACCCTTTGAGGAATGTCATACCATCTCACCCCGGTTGCATCTGAACATGGCCAGGTCCAAGCACGCATAATGTGCATAGGTAAACTCTTGGTTGACACCTGTGTCTTATGTGCCTCAGGGGAAACAGATGATCAGCAGATTAAGCAGATGATGCATTCCGAAGAGAAGTGAAATATGGCTGTAGTATAGTAAAAATAGGATTTGATCAAAACCTTAGGAGACAAAGGACGATTAATATAATAAGCCGTGCAACTCACATAAAAGGCCCATTTACTGATGCTGGAGGAGGATCTCGTAGACTCAGTAAGATGAAAAAGAACACCAGCCCCAATAAATATGGTCAACTGGGAATTGCGACGTTTTTTGTCTGCCTAAGATAACTGTTAAGTTGAATGACTGCTTGAAACATAAGCCCGATTGGCTACGTCGGATAAGTATTGATTAAGTATGAAATATAAATTGGTCCTGAGGAAAGTTTTTTGTTTTATTTTCACGCACTGCCGAAATTGTACGGCTTAGAAGGACTTATAATAGTTTATATGCTCTTCTCAACTGGTAGTTACAATTCGCAAAAAACCAGTTTGAGAGTTTTGAGTGCAGGTTGAAAATTGACACTTACGGCAGTGGCTATCCCGACCATCGTCGACCAAATCTTATTAAATTATTTGTGCTTCGTAGTAGATTTTTTATTGTATTTCTGACAAGCATTTTTTTTACTTTTTGACACTGAGCTTAGCTGGCGTACTTACCAATAACACCAGTTACCCATCGCTGTTTCTATAAGATGTCATCGATACAGCCCTCTTACTTGTAGCAGTAGAGCTATCACGCGCGACAACTTATCAGTTCGGTGAAGTCAAAATTAAATCGTGAGTCGTCAAGGGATTGGGTCTATGGTGAGTGTGAATCTATGGGATCTTATCGAAGCCTCACATTGTTTTCGTTTGATAAATTGTAAGCATGACAACACCAGTTATATCATATAGCCTGCTTTTCGATAAAATTTATATTTGATTCAACGAATAATTATTAACTTGTATTATATGGTTGGCTGTCAAGATTTTATTGATCCTTTTTGAAACCAGATGGCTTTGGAGTTACATATCCTGGGTAATATGGGTCACATCGTTGGTGTCACTTGAAAGCTAAGATACGGTAGTAACAGATAGCTAAAGTTGCTGAAATACCCTCATTCAGGCTTATTATAGAGCACCTTAAATATGAGCGAAATATCTGCTAAAATTCTATTGTTATTATGATGAAGGCACAAATTCTGCCCACGCTCATAAAAAATGTGTGTTCTTTATGGTCATAATGCGTTATCGGAACAAAGCCCAAAGATAGTGATATCCTTTTTGTTCTGGAAATTTCGATGTTCCTCGTAGTAATTGACCAATTGGGGAATAAATTGATAAAAAAATTACTGTAAATGTACGACTAGCCGTGATTGCTAAGGAGTTAAATATTAGGCCATGACGAAGGCTGGCTACGGCTTGATGTTCAAATGCCACACGAATTAACGTAAGCTAATTTATTTGATCCGTATTTCTATCTGGCAAGCTTTACAGAAGCGCAACGAGGTAGAGATTTTTTTAAAGCGCTTGATCACAAGTGATGAACGATATATCGTATACGATAATAATGTGCAAATAAAAACAAAAATAAAAAATATACTCGGTCATCTGTGGCAAAACCCATACAGACGCCAAAGAAGATGATGCCGTGTGTTTGGTTAGCTCGGAAAGGAATCGTATATTGTGAGGGTCTGTTGATAGGCGAAATGATTGATTCGGAATCATACTAAGAGACATATAAGATAGGCTATTAAAAAATCTATTGGAAATAGTGAAAAGAAAATGCATCGTTTCTCGCCATAAAAACCACATATATTTTTAGTTACCCAGAAAATATCGGGAGGACTTGGATGGGAAATTTTTAGTGTAGCCGCCGTATAGCCGGATGTTGTGCCATTAAACAATCATCCATTTCGGTCTCTGCAGAACCCTCTTCATAGCATTAATTTAGTTTCAGTGGAAAAATGCAAAAACTAGTCGTCACAATTTTTTGCGCAGAAACTCCAGAAGTTGTACAGCGATGATACCATGGTATTGGAAAAATAATAGAAGATCATAATGGCGTATATTTAGCTTAGAAACATTATTTTAAATATTAAAAAAAAAAAAAATTGCTTTTATTTTAGCTTCTATATAAATGTATTGCGTAGCCTAATATAATATCTTTGTATTTTTTCCACTCAGATCTTGAATCCCCCCCTCTGAAAGCCGTATCTCCGTGTATTGTGTATAATTAAATGATTATCACTTGCACTCCAATATTGAGCATTTGACAATTGAAGGTATCTATATATTGTTGATGTGACGCACATTATTTTTGAGGCTACGTCAATCCTATCATTTTTCGATCTGAATTTTTTTTACCAAAAGACGCGTCGGTGCCGTATTATCAGTATCCGTTTGTAAGATGAACAACGACGACTTTGTTGTGGTATCTAATAATGTATATGAGAGTCAATGGTGTAGTGAAGACGCTAAGTCGAAGATGATTTACCTGCTTTTTTCAATATCGAGTATTATTACCGTGATAGGACCGTCGGCTCTATTGGGAAATCGGGGGGAGGAGGGGGGGAGGGGGGGAGGGTGAGATAAGGATAAAATCTATCACAACGCCGAAGGACTTCATTTTAGCGTCTATATCTATTCTCTCCGCTTTTCGTTGTTCTTCATCTACTTTAGTTTAGTTGCCGGCACAAATTTATAGATCATTTGATGAATGGCCTAGGAAATTTCGTAAAATCAAAACGTAATTACCGGATGTTGCTGTTTGATTGCCGAAACGCAACAATAAGTATTTGATTTAAAGATGTAAGAAAAAAGACGAGGAAAAAAGTCGGCTGTTCATAAATCTTATTTCTTTTAGTACCTGTCCGGTGCACTTGGACCTACCTACAACTTGTGAATTGCTGAACACCTGTTCGGGTATTTTTTGTTGACGTCTAGGCTTAGAACTGATATCAGTATTTTATAAGGCAGGTAGCTCTCTATTGATCACTTGTTCGGATAAGCTACTATTTGAAATAATATAAGCCGGGAGTAGGGGACAGAATAAAAAGCAACAATAGTGTGTACCATTTCGCTATCTTTCATCATCATGCTCCTAGCAGCTCCATGGTCCGGCACTATAAATTCATAATTAGGTTTTGTACAGCTGGATTGTAGTATAACGTAGTAGCTGATATATCTCCGCCAATTTAAAATGACAAATGAGATACCTTTTTCGCACTGTCTTCCTATAAGTCTACGCACTTTTTCAATACCTGCGTTTCGAGTTCATGTCATGGCAGGTCGCCAGCGTCACCGGATAGATGAAAGAGACGATTAACTATTATCTGCGAAGAATAGGGACAGAAATGTCAAAGTCAGTTTAATATAGGATAGATCAGTCAAAAGCTAATCGAAATAGGATTCTTAGTGGCTATTTGTAGGGAGCATTCGGAGCGGAGATAATGACATGCGATTGAATCACGTTAAATCTTTGTTATTTTGGCTTGTGTAGAGATAAGATTGTTACTTTCATTTTTACTGAAACAATAAAGAATTCGGAAGGAACAACAATAAAAAAAAAATTCGAAGATTTATCAGCCGGACAAAAATCGTTATTAATCCTTTTTTGGTACGGTAGCTTGAAAACTCATACGATAAAATAGAGAGAGAAACCATTGGTAATAATACATTGGCATATTTTTATCTTTAACTAACGCTAACCGCCTTTTCTCACATATATAAATATAGCACATTCATTCCAATGTTCAGGATCAGCTGGCGATAATTTGATCATTTTAGTGAAAATATAAGAAAATGGGTTATATTGTGAATCTGCTATTAATGATGTTCCGCATCTGGCAAATGCGCATTTGTGCTAGTTGCGAATTGCCATGTGATTGGTGTACGATGCATTTTACCGTTGTTTACTAAGGGAGGTAATTATGACTAGTTGGAGAGGTGCTAATGGGTCGCAGTGCTAGAAATCCTCTAGTTCAACCGTATCAGTTCCGCGCCGATGTCCTACTATTCTAAGAGAATTTAGCTTCAAGATTAGTGCAGAATAGCGTTGAACTGCAGAAGGGAGCAATTGTCCGAACGATTATATATATATATATATATATCACCGATCGAGTGGGCCTTCTTATTATGGCCGTTTTGCAATATACGCACTAATCAATAGGTAACAAGTTGGTTCTACACCAGTTTACGATCATGCACGTTGTGCTTAAGATTTATGAAAGTACAGTGAAAAACGTTCGGATAAAATGTATGCATTCCTAGTCTTTGATACAGTGTTTTTTTGTTAGAAAAAGGATTATCTGAAAACGCTGCGTTGCAGCCAGTAGAACAGTTTATGACAAAGGTTATCTTTTTGAGAACTACATTTATTGGCCTTTTGTGCTTTTATGTTATTGGCGTCGGAATCTGCGTCCATTCTGTCATTCATTTTTTTTAACCGTTTCTTATTACTTGATAGAAGTAATAGCTTAGCCAAGTGCACGTGCGGTACGTCAGGGTTTCAGGCTAAAATTAATGGGAATCAAAACATCTAATGCCTCCCTGTACCTCACCACGCCTTTTGTCAAGCTACCGATCGAGTACACTTTTTTTTTTAAGTAGAACTGATGGTAATTGAGAAAGCAGTTAACAAGGTCCGAAACTGTCCAGGTTTCGGCAAAGTTCACAGTTTCAAGCAGTTCATATCTATTGCTAATTATAGGTTATCATTTCGCCGCTGTAACACATTCTTTCGTGTAACATAGTAAGACAACAACGCCTAATTCGATATCCATCTAAGTGGTTCTGGCTGAAATATACACAGGGTATTTATAGAGTTACTCATAGAACTCATGATGATGAATGACTAAAGTTTGATAGCCGTAGAAGTAACCTTCTACGTGATATCTTGCGTTTTGTATGTTAGTTGATTACGTATCAACGTAAAAAAACTTCACTTTTTTAAATAAAAAAGAAAAAGTGTAATAAAACATATTTTGAAGGAGTCAAATTTTGTTGACATCGAATAGACTACTCAAGACATTGACCAGGGTTTCACTAGTCCCAAGATATATTTCTCCGGGCTGCCACCCGTCAGTTTTTTTTCAATATATATTAGCGCATCAATAAATACAAATACATTTTATGGAACGTAATCGTTGAGATGGGTTAATCTCCCAAAAGTTGTGCGACTTTTTAAACACCCTCCTCTTTTTCTGGTTTCGATTAAATTTCCATGCTGAATAGAGAGCACTACTCAGTAACGATGCTATGCCTCACACTGAAATGAAAGGATACATTAGTTATGAGGATTCGCAGCACAAATTAAAACAGTAGACAAAGACGCCGCATGTCTGAACCATCACTTTCCCTTGCGGCGACCACTAAGATCATAATCGATCACTGACGACTGACGACAACAAAACACAAGCACAGAACAAAGATCTAGATGATTTATAATTCCGAGTGTTCCACTAATTCTGCTTATGAGACAGAGGTCACTGTTTGAGTCTGATAGACGATGGTTTTGGGTATCCTATAGACATAGCAGAATTCCCTTCATTAGTAAGACAAATTAAAAGGCTCACGCATTATAACAGAAACGTTCCTGGAAGCCTTTGTGACAGCGAAAGTACCTGTACACTAGGGGAAGTGGCTGTTATTAACTAAGTGACAATTTAGAATTCCTTCAAACAGGTGTACTAATAACGATTTCCTACATGTTCAAAACAGTTCCTGGATTAGCGAGATGAATATTCCAGCTGCCACCATCTCGTGTATGTATTACATAAACAAACAGAAAAAACAAGCTGTTCGAAAAAGCTTTAATCAAACATGGTAACTCATAGTCAACATTAATTAGTAAACACGCACAATCGATTGACGTAGGTGTTAATGATTTAATTAAATCGAGCCGACGAGTATCAACGTTGTTTTTTCAAGTTTATGAAAATAGAAAATTGCTGTGAAGCCTATCAGGTTTATGATAGGCTTCCTTCCACACCGGGTGGAATAATTTTCTTTTTTTTTTTAAATGTCTCCTATTAACTATTTTTTTTTTTGACGATGTTGCTGCCTTTTGGTTATGTACAAACAATGAATGCATACTTAATTTTAATTGCTTGTTTTACATATATCATTTAGAATTTTTCGTACACTAATAATGTTCCACGGTGGTACTATCTACGGAGCTTCATTTTACAAAATTGAACTGCGGAAATGATCTCGGTAATTCCGACCGTGAACAATCATTAGTGTTGAAACTAGACCAGAGGTTGACAACGTTTTCGATTGTAAAATGCAGCGTCTTCTAGTGCCCATTCGTTTGATGAAGTTCTTTGTTTGGAGAACGGAGGAGAAGGATAGGGAACTATAACCAATACCCCTTCGAAAAGTTTGAAACAGTACTTTTAGGATTAGATAGGAATAGAAAAAGAATATCTATTATAGAAGGGATAATATCTACACCAAAAGACCTATGGATCTTAGTCTAAATAGAACCATAGCATTGTTCAGTATTTAATTGTTTGCCACCGAAACACTATCCACCTGCTGTGATTCCGCTTAAAGATTTCTTGTCCAATCTCTCCATTATATTTGAATTTTCGCAGCGTTCTAGCCTTCGGAGTAAACTTAACCACAGAGCGTTGATTTTCGGGATTAAAAGGACCTTTTTTCTTCTGAACTCATTTCTTTTGAAAGACGCCATTTACATATTGTAAAGACTAAAAAAAAAGAAATCGTAAATAGCTGCTAGTTCAGACCCGATTCAAACTATAAACGCCCTAGCCGATATATTGTCAGGCTTTTGGCCGAAAGTCTAGTTCTTTACGAAGTGACCAAGGGACTAGCCACCCGTTATCCTTTCATTCATTATCTGGTTTATCGTAAAGAATAGAAGACGAGAGGTAAGGTGGAAGATACTGGCCAGACCACCGACAAGGTCAGGTTATCCCGGTTGCCACAAATTGTACCGCTAGTGGCGTCAGATTGTGCCGTCCGCTGGCCGCGACGCTGAGGCAAGAGAAAGAGCGCGCTCGCAAAGGATGCGTAGCAAAGAGGAAAAACAATGTTAAGATCGTTGTTATTTATATTGGCGGTCATTACACTCGGCTATTGTTGTTTGTCATTTTGCATTCCCATTCGCGTGTAACTGCGCCCGTGTAACTTTACGTTTTTATCTCCCGCCCGGCCACCGCCCTCCTGGCTGCGTCTACGCCTTTGCGTAACAGCAGTCCTCGAGTTCTGGCGCCTCCGCACTTCAATCCATTACCCTGGGATGTACCACGGCGCCTTTCAGGTATAATGTCTTTGCGGTGCGTCATCTGGTTACTTTACTTACTTCAAAAACACATTTTTTACTCACCTCGGTCCCTGCTATAGCAATTAACAACCGTTCCAGAGAAGACAATATTATTTGTCAACTAGGTCGTCCAAATAGATTGTATTTTCTTGTACCTTTTCAAATGTTAAGCTTTTATATTTTTTAACTCTGTGGCCTTCTGTCAACCCTATTCCTTTCTGTGAATCAAATTTAATTCCATTGGACTTTTAACAAGATGTAATATTTTGAAATTCTTAGTTAACGGTTTTGGTGTCAAATCGAAGTTGTGATTGCGATAGATAGTGGTTCTATTAAATAAACATGATCGGCAGGCATTTCAAGCGCATGCGCAAAAAAAATCTTTGAAACATGCGTTTTTATTCAGATACGGTATTAGAAACGGGTTATAGAAAAATGTTTCAACTTAGGTATGGTAGTCATCTGGGCTCAAAATAGGTCCGGTTATTTTGAATTCGTAGCACGTTTCAGATCACTATACTTAGAGCTTTGAACCAGAACAGCGTCAGTAGCTAGTTCTGTGAAACCTATTCGCAGTTTAGCAATGCCGGGCGCACACACAAACAAACCTTATTAATAGTTCGGGAAATAACGAGCGGCAATTACCTCTTGAAATGTTCTTTGTACGGCTATACAAAACATGATGCAATATATGAAACATTACCGATTCGCACTTGAAGACCTTAACAGATGAACTGATCCAACTACGCGAGCGAAATTCAAACCCGTTCAGGTTCTTATTAAAAAGTACGTACATAAAAAAATACAGGTAGAGCTACAGTTGGGCGCTGTCAACTTCTACTTGTGCTATGTTTCAGGTCTTAGAACTACAAATGGTGTAGGCCGGGACCCAAACATTACTTGTCCTCTGTCCCTAAATACTTCGCCTAAATATCACAGTCTCAAAGTTTGTGAGGTTAAAGCTCAACGATAAGCGCATAGTTCACTTTGTCTTAGCTGAGACGATATATATATTATCTATATGTTTTACTCACGTCTAGACTAAATAACTATCTTCTTTTATTATCATATTTGTGTGAAAAATGTCTCGATTTACATTTGTGATTAACGCAAATGTGTACCACTGCCGACTCGTTAGCTCGATTTCGCCTAGCAGAAAAAGCAACCGAAGTCCATCTGTATGAGCGATACTTCCGTGGTTTTCGTTTACTCATGCATGAGAAGTCATTTATTTTTTCCTTGTCATCATCGGAGTAGCTGCGCCCTAAATCTAAAATCACATCGCCATCACTGAGATGAGGCCTACCTTAAAATGCGAGGTAACTACTGTTCATATTGTCATCGTGCTGCATGCAGATAGGTACGCTATTGTTTTCAACAAGTCGCCCTGCATACTACTGCATGCAAACAGGAATCCGTGCCATACATTTCGATTGCAGTCGAGCATGCCATGCAAAATCTACAGACACACGGAGCTACGGGATCCGGGCGTCCACTGAACGTGACTAATAAATATCGGTGGGAAGCAGTTGAAAAAAGCGCGTATTGATCAATAACAAGCTACATCGCCACGAATGACGTTCATTGATGGCCAAGTAATTTGCTTCCTAATACAGGGCGAAAATTGACACATACAGGATGGATTTGTTAAGCTTTTGAACAGCCCGTTAATTAAATCGGAAATGTATTGAAATGCAAATCGAAGAGGCTTGCCTCGCAATTAGAAAAACCGTTCCACCTGCCTGTAAACACAATCAGCTCGTTATTGCACAGCTTTCTTTTTGTTTTGGCAGTTCTAATCTGTTTAGCTCTCGAAACGTGTAACGGTTTTATTACCTGCAAAGCCTTGTTAGTTATTTGAGTTAATGAAAAATGGCAGCGTCACTGAGCTATCGATGTGAGCGCATCTACTTTTAATGTGGATGATAAACAATAGGCCTAATCTTCCGGCGTCGTCTGTTGTATAAGAACAGTAAGATCTAAGACAAAGATAACTCTCAGCTGGTGCTGTGAAGATGATTGGGCAAAAAATAGAGGCAAATATAATGTTAACGAATATAACAGTCCGAATGAAAAGCAATGTTAGCAGTATACGAAGCATCTCGATATACGATATATTAATAGTGTTGGTTGCAGACCATGCTACTATGTGCATGTTCCTCGTCGAAAACCTCTAAACTTGTTAGTTTCGTGGGGGATTGATCGGAACCTGATTGCTAGTTTGGTTTAACAGGTGCCAACCCTTTATTCTGAGTCCTTTCAGGTAATCCCGAGCTCCTCGACCAAGGATGGACGGCAAAGCAAAGGTGCATTTGTAACGCATCATACGTGAATAAATATGTATGTCTCATACCGATGTACTTGACAAAAGTGTCTATTCATGTTCGATTTTATATTACTGTGACGTAAAAATAAGCATCCTGTTGCGTCTTATTCTCCCTGCCGTGATGCACTCGAATCTTCAAATTTATGACTTTCGAATATTTCGTGGAATTAGATCTAACGTACGCGTAACCCCTTTCTTACTGCTTTTATCTTTTGTTGCTTTTGTACGGCTGTCTATATTTTTGCCTCAAGACCGTAATCTCTCATAGCAGACCTTTAGGTGACTATGGCTGGCTGTGTATGAATAACTTTAGGGCTATCGGCAGGTAGCTTTCGGCAGTCGCAAGGCTGACACGCAGAAGAAATTCATTCTGGCAACGACAAGTCCGCCAAATGACACCTCTCGTTCATTGATGCGCATCCGCATTGCTATATAAATATACATCTGTGCATAGACGCTACCTAATACTGAATGTGAATCGAAGCTTGAAAGCTATTAACTAAAACGTAGTTTTTTTTTTTTGCATTTCTTCTTTTTTGTTTCTGTTTGTAAACATGTGTTGACGTTTGGTTAGCGCTCAATGTTATCCCATGATGGAAATATTGATCTAACTATAAATAATATAACATCTTATTTATTAAAAACACGTATACTAGAGCTAAATGAAAAAAATGCAATATATTACACATAAATAGCGATTAAGTAAGACAGCTGATTGTCATGATTGGCGATAAGGAAAACGCTAAGCCAGCGGGCGTAATTACTCGCCTGCTGTGTGCAGTATCCCTTGACAGGGAAACGATTATACATTTTCATATAGCCTACCTGTACGTTTCAGTTGCGCTATGTAGAACCACACTCAAGGCGCAAAATAGCTACATTTTTAAAAGAAAAAAAAAACTTGTTTGTAAGCTTTGATGTTAGATTTGCTGTATCATCAAATGTATACATATGATGGCTTTTTAAGAGTACCTCAAAAATAAAATACATTTTTGCAAAACTTTATACTTTACATCTATTTTTATTACGATGAAGGCACAGATGCTACCCAGGCCCAAGAAAATGTGCTGTTTATGTTCCCGATGAGTTATCAGAAGAACCGATCTAAAGATGGTCCTGTAGCTTTTATTCTGGAGATTTCAACTTGAAAAATGCTCCTTTTAGTGGTCGACCAAATACGAAAAAGGTAGGTAAATCATTGCTAAAGTTGAGCAAGATCTACGCATGAGTAGCTATGATATCGCCAAGAAACTGAACATTCACTACCCGATAATTTTGAACCACTTAAAGAAAGCTAGCTACAAAAAAAAAAAAAAAAAAAGAAAAAAAACTAGATATTTGGATACGAATTGACACAAATAAATTGTAATTTATCTGCGAAACTCTACAGAAACGCAATGAGATCGAGTTATTTTTAAATCGGTTGATCACAGGTGACGGAAAGCTGATCACGTACGACATATCGTGTAAATAAAAAAATTGTTTTTACTGTGGCAAAATCCAGACTGTGTTATTTTATGTGCTTGGTGGGATTAAAGAGTAATCGCGTATTACGAATTGCTGCCGCATGGCAAAACAATTGATGAACCTCCACAATCAATCACTTCCAACAAGCCATTGGAGAAAATCGATCGCAACTGATGGATCGAAATAGCGTCGTTTTCAACTATGACAACGTAAGATTACCACATTTACATGGTAGCGTTTTATAAAAATCGAAAGGATTTGGAAGCTTCGATCGTCCACCATCAGACAATCACCTGTTTCGCTGTCTGCAGGATTCCGTTATTGGTATTAATGCTGTTTCAAATGAGGGTTGCAAAAATCATTTATCACGATTTTTCGTCCAGAAGTTCTACAATGATGAGATAGATGATGGTGTTACCAGAAAAACTACAGTAGATCATCGCTCAAAATAGCGCATATTTAGTTTAGAGATATCATTTTTTGATATAAAAAAATATTTGTTTTTATTTTGGCTTAAAACGATGATTACTTTTTCGGCAACTTAGCGTATTTAGACAACTTAGCGTATTTAGTGAATAATTCCCTGCTCGATAATTTTGCTTGTATATATTGTACTTCCACGGATATGTGTAATGTTTACCTCTGTTAAAGTTGTAAACATCGCAAGCAGACCGGACGATTGTTTTTTTTCTTTTACGTTCTTTTGAGGTATGCCAAGTAGATACTGTTTTATATTAATGATCATAAGCTTTGCCGTTTAAATAGGCTGAAAGTATTCTCTTCAACGGAATTTCGTCAGATGTCGATGAGGGCCCCCGAATACAGACAGAAAATGTCAATGACTCTTGAATTCGTTATTTGAGATGACTAGCGAGAATCGGCATAATGATACGTGCGAGAGAGTGCGCACAAGATAAACGGGGTCGACCAGATCTTTAGCTTATTCTATCGTATCTCACCATCCAAAGAACACTCCTGCAGCCGCACAATCTGATATATCCGCGTCTTCGCTTTCAGTTTAAACTGTGAGTAAGTTCTATCGTTCTCATTGGCGTACAGAAATGTTTAAGTAGAATAGACAGAAAATTCTCTATTGCTACAGATTTGATACGGCAAATTTGATTGTCTATCACGTAGCTTCAACATATATAATAGCGCAACGAAAAAATAGTGAAAGCATTAAGATCGTTAGACTACTCTTATGAAAAAATTAAACCTCTGCACTAATTGCATATTGCATGGACGATACTGTGAAGCGCAGCGTTGCTTCGAATGGGTCATTTATATATTAATAAAAAAAAAAAAACAATGTTTCGCAAAGCACATTGCTGATGCTATGACGCGCTTCTTCGAGATAGTGTTATATCAACACATTCGACAATTTTGATTATTTGCTTTATTTAGGAACCGGCTTGTTGCCAAGAAAAGCAGACGGCTAGCATCGTGCTTTGCCGACATAGCCCGTGTGCCCTCGTAACAGCTGAATTGAATGAAATTTCTCGGTTGTGACTTCCGCTTTCCAGAATGACAAGTAAATAATTGTAGGGAAGAATAATACGATCTATTTGGTAAGATGTCCCGACCGAATTATGTAGGTTTGGGAATCGTCAGCTTAATTTGTTTAGTGTAGTTTCATACTATGCGTATGGGATGTGGCAAACATTATCTTCATATTTCGAAACAGCGCTAACTCATAGCAGTGTAGCGTCATTTTTGTGTTCGGAATAAAGGTGTACTCTCTGTGGGATCTAAGATCGTTCACTTAGATATTGTTCATAGTTACGCCGACGTAGCGAAAATCGAAAATCAGAAATTCGAGTGTTTCGTATATACAAGTTCCGTCTTAGAAACTACAATGGCGAAGTCGTACCTGAAGCCTTGTATTCAGTGGAGAATCTACTACTGGGAAGAAGTGATTTTAAAAATTCAAAGCAGGACAGTTTGAACTCAAAAGGTCTAGTCTCATAGAACACCCGTTATGAGGGTAGATAGTTAATTGTTGAAGGTCGTGGTGGGAAATGGCACGCCTCTCGGTACACTTAAAGCGCACGGGAATTTGACGTATACAGGAAATTTATACTTAATCACCTATGTATATACTGAAAAAGTACGCGTTACATTACTTGAGCGAGCATCTATAGCCAAAATGTAAAAACGTCTGCTTGTCTTCGGCTCGGCAATTCGATCAAGCCGGCAGGAGATCCCCTCTGAAAAATCTTACGGTGTGTACTCTGGCTGCTATACATTATAGTTTCACGAGTTCTGGTTTGTTGATTATGTCTAATGTGCATTCTGAACAAACTCTACCTTAAGCAGCCAAGATAACTGAATAAAATTAAATGACTCCCATTACACGGCGAAGTTCGACCTGATACCGCGAAAATCACGGAAGCTCTCAGACAATAACCATTCTTAGCTAACATTGCTTCCACAGATTATGACTGTCTTTTTCATACCTCAACGATTTTCTGCTAGAAAGTTGTTCAAATCCCAGCACGATGCCAAACTTGAGACTTTATGACATTCGTACCTCAGACTCCTATAAAAGCGGAATAGATAGGTTATCATTCAAATGGCAAGTAGTCAATAATAATAATCCTCAATCAAAAATAAAACAGCTACTATCCTTGTAAATACTAAAAATTTACTAAATCACATTTCGTTCTGAATAAAATAATACACGTTGTCAACACAGATCTGGATCATACGCTTTATAAATTCATTGCCACAGTAGTTGAATCATACATGTGGAATAATCGATAATAAATTAGCGAAGAAAAAAAAACGTCAACATCTTCACACTTTATGATCTCAGGAGCTCAATGTTATCGTTGTTCAAAAAAACATCGACGGAACGCGAGACCTGAGCCCTATGGCTGTTAAATGCAATATCTTCTTGTCAGCTCTTCGCAACGAACTTATCGAGGACGACTCACATTCTGCTCAAATAATAAAAGGTCATCAAGTTGACGTGGGCATCGGTTATGTAATAAGCAATAAACGTTTATCTGCTCACTACGTACAATAATACACAATACAATATATAAACTCGATTAGAATAAATACCTCCCCAGTATATTTAAACGATAATTATAATATATTAAAAAAAAAAAACGAACATAATAAACGTTCTCGCAGTTATTGTTGCTACATGTAGTTTTCAGCATCTTACTCAATGTTGTTTCGTTTCTTGTTTCAATGAGAGCTTATTAAAAATCAGCAGACCTTGACGCAGGTCAATTATGTCGAGTATATTTGCCAAATGGCCTTAAGCAGATACAATATTGCGCTAACACATCCAATATATTACTAATAGAACGTAAATATAGTATACACCATTATTCATTTAGCAACAGCATCGCTTTTCTTATTTTTATTAAGGCTTATTGAAAAAGAAGCTAGACTCTGAATCACAGTCATGTAAAACCTCGGTTTTGATTCCGTTCTATCAATCTCACATTCCATATCCTGTTACTTGCGAGAGCTTCTTGTAAAAATATCCTGTTTCTCACTTTTTTTTTTTTTTTTACCAAAACATAATTTTGTCCAGGAGCAAGGAAGCTTCTAACTCCCTTCGTAGTAAACTATTTCTGGCAAGTTCATTCGGTGAAATGTTTATATTGGTTTCCTGAAAAGATGGTTTGCATATTATTTACTTACGATCTCATTGCTGTCGTCGTCTTGTTCCGGTGGAACCTTACGTCCACCTATAGGTCCTGACTGCCCCAATTAGAATGCTTTGAAATTCACCAAAATTGGATGAAAAAGGTCAGGGACACCTTAGTGGCTGCCAGCCGATGGGCACACATAGCTATCTATACATATCAGATATATACAGACGATTCCACTTAAATCTAAACAAAAAAAAGTAACAGACTCCACTCGGTCAAAAGAGCGTTCATCTTTATGAGATTAAATATGACTTCATCATAACAGCAGTCGACTCGGTGTTTTGCGCCATGGAGCGGTATCCTTGTTCGCTTAATGATTTATTTCTGAGACAATACGCATGTGTCAAGTCGAGTGCAGCAAACATGTCGATGCGCCAAGTAAATAGCTTGCGGCTATGATAATGGACATTAAAGCATTAGAGCCTGTGATCTTCCCGATTGGCTCTGAAATAAGTTGCCTGCGGAAACCCTGGGCAAAAGTCGAGCGACACGCCTCATTTTTCTCTAGAACGAATCGATTTTCAGATATCTAATTAAACGCCAGATTATTGCGCGATGCTAGAGTAAGTATAAGTATTTGCAAATAAATGCGACAGTGCTCTTTTTGCACGTGCTTATGCATATCTGCTGCGATTAGTTTAAGTTCGTAACTTCATTTGGATCAACAAGCGTACAGAACGAGAGATTGCCATGCACTTGTGATCCGTCCCGTAACTCTGTTAAGAGGCATTTTGCAAACGCAAGAAGCATACCCCGTCAAAACTGATTTGCATCACTTCACGAGTGTATAGCGGTGTTCCAGCCTTCATGGTGACACGAATCAATGAAGCTTCATGTTCATCGAAGGTGACGTCCGGTTGTTTTATCTCACCAAACAGGAGATAAGCTAGGTATATGGCGTCGCGTTATCGCTTGTCGTCGTTGTGTCGTCCACAAAACCTATCCTAGTCGCTAATCATTTCCGGTTTTTTGAGAACCGTTGCCTTAAATCCTCCGACATCATAAGTCGCAGAATAAATACAAGACAAATTTGTTATGGGGACCGAAACTGACGAAGTTAAGATTCTTTAATTTGCATATATTTTCACACGACGACACCAGTTTCTCTAAAGCCCCTCTAAGGATACTCAATTTGTTAACGAACATTTTTTGAATCGTCAGCCAGTTCCTCATGGCTACTAAATATTTCGGCAAACAAATGTTCGTTAGCTCTTAATGTCTAACAGATCCACTTATTGGTCAAATTTCTCTTCGAATGACCAGGGTAGAAAAGTCCTTCGTCCGTGTGAATGCAAATTCGATCAGCGAGATTTATTTTTTCTCCGTTGTATTCTCCGAAAGAGTTCGGCTCTGACAAGCCTCTGTAAGACTATATCTCCACAAATAGCCATATCGTCAGAATTTCCTAAAGGCGAATCTTCTAACGACGTAACTTTTGCGGCGTCGACAGCTCGAGACATGCTTCTATGTATGTATGTATGTACCGTCTTATTCAACGCGGTCCGGTATGAAGAAAATAGTGATCGTTTGGGGTATTGGCGCCAGCGTTGTGGAAGAGGACAGGTTATATATTCAGCAGATTGCCCACTTGTTCTTCTGGTGCTACCTACAAAACTAGATGGGTCTGTTAGCTTATTGTCAATATGCCCGCTACATCAGACCCACACATACTACAGAAGTTCAACATATTGTTTAACCATAAAACTTGAACGAATCATCTACCAGGCTACCTAAGATCAAGTGGAGCTATTTAGTGGAAATTGTTTTTATCCAACGCACGTACGTTTGTGAGCATTGTATAACATTTTACTTATATAGTTAACATTGCATAAAAGTTAGAGATCGATAACAGCAGTTCCTACCAAGATATCATCCTGCTCCACAGCAGTGGAAAAGTGTGTCTCCAATGGCAATATTAATAATACTGTAATTAACTAAAATGTAGTTAGAGTCAGTCAATCCTTCTTCAATCGCCGCGTGTAACAATCAATAGCTGGTGTCATGGAATAGCTACTGCTAGCTTTTTAACAAAGCTGTTTATATAAACAAATCCATGATGGTGAAACTACAACATACTTCCCTACTATACTTAGGAAAAGACACTGGTCAGACGCACTTTGCCATTAGAAGCAATACTGAGCGGCGGTACGAGGATTATGATTCGCAATAAACCATTCCCGAAATTCAAATCTGAGTCTAAATGAAGCCGTTCATTTCTTAACTAAAATTAGGGCAATACAGATTTAAATGTAGTACTCCTTTTTTTATTTATTTTGGGTGACGCGTCTTTTTGTATGGCTTAGCTCAACTATACGCTATTAACTGCTTCGCTTTCCAGCTTATTAAATGAATGTTTCGGGTTTAAGGACCAGTTCTGTTTTTAATAATTTTTCCAATGCGTTAAATAACGTATTATCCTACGAAACGACAGTCAAGCTAGATGCATCAGGCTGTACATTGCTTAAGGAATCTGACTAGTACTTATACTCAACGAATGCAGTGATTAATTTTGTAAAACCCGCTTAGACTATTTACAATGAATCTTACGTACTAACCACGCATCCGCCAGATACCATGACGCTTCCACGATAAAGTAGTATTCAGTCAGGCACATTTAAACCAGATCCCTTTGCAGGCACCCACTCCTATAATAGGCACACTATTGAATTGAATTCGCCGCGATGTCGATCCTGCGATTACCAATTATCACTGGTCGCGTCGCGAATTTCTGTATACCACTCCTTGTCGCGAGGTCAGCCTTGTACCGCACCGGTTTTCCAACAGCACAACTAACCACAAAATATGATCTGCTAAATTTGTTAAAAAACTATTTTTTTTTTTTTTTTTTATTGTACAGCTCTCACTGGTCTGTAAATAGAATAGACCCTTTTAGAAATTTCTAATATAGCTAAAGATCTTCCCAACATTGAAAAACTCTCTGGCACGGAAAGGGTTCCGTATACTCATAAGACATGCTTGGTAACTACACAGCAAGGTTAGAATGTTCCACGTACCGCCTAGCCATGTTTCACTTTTGCTTGACTCATATATGACTTTTTGGGTACGCTTAAATTTATATTTGCTCGTTTAAAAATAACTGTATGTCATGAACACGATTCTCGTAGTGTCCGATTGGCAAATGTTGCGCCTTTGATGTACACTTTTCGATGCCCAGCACACTCTACTATTCTAGCTTTCGCGCGACCCAACGGCCACAGAACCGGTCCCTTTCCTTACTGAATGGGAAAGGTCTTCAACAACCCTTCCCACAATGTTCTCTGGTCTCCACGTTTCCTATCCGAGAGGAATCTTAGCGTCTTTCGGTGTTTGTGAGTGGGTCACAGGCCGACTGCCACAGACGACTACATACAAATAGGAGAAGGGGGCGCAAACCGAAATTAACCGTGTAATTAGTCCAACTAGAGCCCCTATCGGCGTAGATAGGTACAAACAATCACATAACAGGCCAGTTTTATTATCCTTATATATACATATATCGAAACAAATTTTTACGCTTAAATTGAGGCAAATATATTTTATATTTAAAAATAATATTAATAGACTAAACGTGCGCTATTCTGATCAACGAAAGTTTTCTGATGATACCATAATTCCCTAATTCAGAACTTCATGGCGTGGTCGAAAAATTGCAGGAAGTGATATTTGCATTAAAACTAAATTAATATTACTAAGGGAGTTCTACAGAGACCAAAACAGATGGTGGTCTGATGGTGCAAGATCCGGAGTATACATGAAAAATTCCAATCAATCAAGTGCTTTCCATTTTTGCAGGGCAGCTAATGATGCATGTGTTACAACATTGCCATGGAATCAAACGACATCTTTTCTACGCACGACTCGACTGATTATTTCCAATGGCTTGTTGTTATTTTGTTTGTTGTTGACAATAGAAATCCATATCAAACGTTTTGCCAGGTAGCCCTAACTGACAAGGCACGATTCCATCCCAATACCGCTGAAAACGTAACGTCACCTGACTTGGTCTCCGCCGGAGACTGTACACAGCGTCTTTTCTATTTGTACATTAGTGTCCATTTGCTATCACCCGTATTCCGAAATGGCTCGACTTTTGTTTCCTGTAGAGTTTCGCAGAGGGAGTTACGATCGAACAATTTTTTTGGCGTTAATTCATAGTGCATTCGAACGTTAAGCTATTCTTTCTAGCCAGCTTTCCTGAGGTGGTTAAAAACTATGGATGTTTAGTTTCTTGGTGATGTTATGGCAACTTACGTTTGGGTCGTTTCAGTATCTTGTCCATGAATAGCAAACATTTTTTATGGATGTGGGCGGTACCCGTACTTTTATTGTAATATATGTGGAAAATTGTGAAATACAGCAAACTTTTAAAGGTCCACCCATCTTCAAAGTAAAGATTTATTTTAAATCAAAGGTATTCGAACAATACTAGTGCATCAAGAAAAGTGAGAAAAATAAATAATACTTTCGACAACTCAATATGGCAAACACAACAAACAGCGAAGTCTAATATCATTATAGTTCAAACCCGCATATAACATTTCCTATTGAATCCAAAACATCAATTTAATTCAAGTTAGTTACATTTTTTTTGCATTGCTTGCCATTGGCTCAATTATCCTTTGTTACTGACATCGTTGGTTACGAGGGGTTAGCATCGAAGCTTAATATTGAGCAATGATTACGATTTCTTCGGGGCAGACGAAAACATCAATTTCTGGATTGTTACGATGATCACTATTTTTCGACCAATTCATATATATAAAAAAAAAAAAAAAAAAAAAAAGTATGCACTATGCATTAAGCGATCGCCCAGATAGTCGGTACGGACATGGCGGAGAGCCAAAGATAAATCGCACTTGAGTATATTAAGATGTAGCACAATTTTTTTATAAGCTTTTTTAGTTCCAATGATTCTAGTTCAATGATTATTAATTTCTCAATTATATCATTTATTTTCCCATATTTTTTACCCTTGCCTCACTGGAGTACGCTTTCGAAGTCATCCACAGAAATGGCGCCGTCAACGTCTGCACACTCTCTGAGACATCTGAAGGTGCCGCTAGTACGGAGCAGCGGTTTTGAGTGGATAGGGTTTAAAAAGCGTATAGCAAGGACCCTCACCTACGCAAAATAAATGTGAAATTGGAGGAATGAGCTGAATGCTCGCTTGGGGGTCTGCTCTACCGGGTCAAGAAAAAACTGCGGCATCATGTTCTATCGTCTCATGGCGGTACATTTCGACGTCCGGACGATGTCGCTACACGTTAAAAAACGAGATTTTATTGAGAAAGACTGGTTTATGGCGCGGGTCAGGGGGATACTGGTTCAGTGTAAGGTCTGGCAGCGACGAAACCGCATTGCCGCAACGAGACAAGTTCTTCGAAAAAGTGAGCTTAAACTTCAAAAGCTTCTTAAAAATCACAGGTGGTGAAGACTTCAAAACCTTAGCGCGAACCGGATCGTTGCACCCGTTTCGTCTAGCTCGTGCCTCCTTGGGAGGCGACATAAGATGCCGTAACTAAGAGGTCGTAAGCTACGCAGTGTTCCTTCGGAGCTTCGGCGCCGTTGTGACGAACCATCGAGCTTGCTTCACTCTTCGTGACGGGTTGTACGCCATTTCAGGGCATCGCAACAAATCGCAAACAACAAGAAGGCTGTCAAATACGCACGATACAGCGGGCTGGTCAGTTCATTCAGTGTATATAGCGCTTTCTCTCAAGGCATTCCCAAGCGAAAACCTAGGAAGGACACCGTTAAACTGTTAAAAGCTTTTCATTTTTTTTTTTGTTTGTTTTCACCATCGTCAGTTTTTCATCCTATGTAAGCCAATTCTCGGAATCACCAAGGAGGTTAACCGGAATAGGTCTTGCTGCACTTATCTGAAGTTTTTTTTTAACAAACTTACGAAACGGAACACCAATTATACAAACATCTAACCTAATAATAATATCTTACCTTCCATACTATGGTGCGTTTTTTTTCTTTTTTTTATGATTAATATCTGGTAATGCTGTTTGCCAACCTCTTGCTAAACGTCGATATTTGGACCTATATAAGCCATGCTGTCCTACGTTTGTTTCTCGTTTACCGGGCCGTATTGCTCAACAGACTTTCCGATCCTAAGAATACAGGCGGACGAAACGCGGCGGAATTGCGCCGAAACGCGCATCGACAGTTGTGAAATCGACAATAGCGTATGACAGCGTGGTTCGGGCTGAAAAAGTTTGCTCGACGGAAGTTCGAGGATGGCGGGAGGATACTTATAAATACGAGTAACATTAAAACTCAACAACAAGTTACAGCTTTGTTACCACAGCTAGAGGCTGCATTACCGCCGTTAAAATTGCCTTACTATGGACGGCCTACTATTCTATCGGAGGGCCCCATATAGCAATCAAGTTACCGCGTTCGGCGGAGGGGATATACCACGGTAAGTTGAAAAATATAGCTCAGTAACGTGGCCAAATGGAAAAATACGTGCTGAAATTGGAAAATTTCTAGATAAATGTGAGTCGGATCTGCATCTAAAAGCTGTCAGCAGGTCAAACAAATTCGCTAGTAACAGCTTCATTATTTACAGTACCAATATATATATACGTGTGCGTGTATATGTATTAGCAATTTTTCTAATTAGAAATAGCACTACTTATCTTTTTCAACGATCGCTTCACATCAAACCGTACTGCGCTGGGTACGATACTCAGTATCGCCGGCTACGACCATTCGATTTTATTCAAAGCAACCTGATAAGGTATCGCAGTAGATTAACGATAATCCTGCAATCAAACCAGAAATGATCAATGGCTGTCTCCATTAATTGATTTCAGCTTGGTCATTAAAGGATTCACTTAATTTGACATTCTCTATATTTGCCATCCATAATTCACATCAGTTTAATATAGCGGTAACTGTGTTGCAGCTGACAAACGGAACGCAAATGATAAAGATAGAATTGTATCTTGGAGCGAAAGAAAAAAACAACGTACGTGGGAACGCGCTCGCATAATGAAACGCACATCTTTTTTCGTCTAAAAGTAGATATCGGTCGACAGAAAATTCTGGTAACGTTCACATAATGAAGTCTTCTAGACAGACTCCTCCTGATATTAGCTGAGGTGTCACATATTAAGCCTGTCGAGGTATAGATAGCAAGACTTCAAACGGTCAAAGTTTAATGTGAAGCCAATTAGAGCTCGTAACACTTCAAGCAAATGATCAAGTAAGTGCGATTCAAATCAAAATACGAACATTTGATAGTTATATATATGAAGTAACTTCCCTCATATGGTTGAGTATTTAGGTACACAAACTTCCTCGTATACAAACCCAATGAAATACCTTTTAGTTAGTTGCCTTATGTAGACAAGTCCCTATAATTACCTCTTTTTAGGTCGAACAGCTATGATGCTGAAGGTCCAACAGACGTTAACTGATCGCTTTTTTTTTTTTTTTTTTCTTCTTAATTATTAATAAGGCCTGGCAGAGCTGACGTAAAACGTCCATCTTGCCTCGTAGGAAATAACGTTTGCATTGCTCTATGATAGCTTATGTCTCACCTATAAGAATGTTATCCCCTTTATGTTTGTAACCCAGTACAGTCGCGAAGCACGCCGAATATTTAGCCACAGGTAGAAACTGTCCAAATCTAGTGCGAAAAAATTCTCCGACACGAAATCAATTTACGTTCAGTACAATTAGCCAAGCTCCGATCATAAAGACAGATTAAGTAACTCCATTTTAGATTTATGCTGAAAGGCGCGTAAATTCTTTATTCTCAAAACATGCTTACTTTAGGAATAATAAAATGCACGTTAGAAATAATTGCATATAAGAAAAAAGAGACTGAAATTGTTCAACAGTTACGCCATTGAATAGTTCCATTAAATTGAAAGAGAGCAGGAGATTGTTATGAGTTCGTATGTAGATCATCGACTCGATGTTCATTAAATCGAAACAAGTTCCGAGTAGTAAGGATGGCTGAGAAACACGTCCACATACGTCCTTACTTAGAGGGCATTACCGCTAGTATGCTTCTTTAATCAATCATACCTGTCACGTAGTATACTACCGATAATATGGTGCAACGTGAAATGTCCTTAATTTACACAAGCAAGTGCACTTGTTTAAATTGTGTTTCAATTCCTCCTTTGGCGTAGTTTTTGAAAACAAAAGTTTTGCTCAACGAGGGACTACATCTTGATTTAGACAATTAAGCAAATTGTTTGGATCGATTCACTTTGGTGATAATTTTGTCAAAAATATAAATTTGGGTTTGATTTACAAGCTTTTAGAAAAACTGGTTTGGACAAACTAGACAACCAAAAGCGACTGAAAATTTCTCACGCAGTATTTTTCTCTCTACGGTTGTAAAAGCACGGCATCGCCAAACGGACTTTGTTCGACGAAGATCAATTTGGGAAAAGCGGGAGATTTTTTAACAATAAAATAGGCTCATGTAAAAAATTATTATTTCAGTTTCCAGCTTAAGGAGCGTTGCAAAAATTGTAAATCAAGACGTAACTGAATTTCATTCAGCAACGAATGTTTGTCGATGAATGGATGTAATTAAACACATCGTGCTTTAAATGAAGTTTATGGTATGTCTGGTCTTTTATGAAAAACTTGAATCAGCCTGCCCTGAGGACATGTTACTGCAGTCATCAGCAATTTTCCAAGGCAATGCACATATTAGAAAGGAGCTTTGTAAGCGGTTCTCTTGCCAAGCCTGTGTCCGCCTTGTTATCCTCATCTTTAGCAATTCATCGAATATACTATTAGTGCTTAGATTTACTTGAGTGTCTCGTTACTAAGTTTCCACTAATAACTGACTGAAAAGAACATACTTTGTTTTGGAACCCTATGAATAAATTTATGTTTATAACATGTTTTTTAAAAGCACTGTAGTTCGTTTTAAACACTTACTACGATAAAATATGTATTTCAAACAAGCACGTATCTGTATATAAATTCAATAGGCATGTCAACAGAAATGTTTGAGAGTTACTAGTCCCAGTAGGCTAGATTACTTTAGTTAGTTTCTTTGCTTCTTACCCCTTGGCCATAAAGCGATCAAGCTTTGCCAAAAAAGTAAATAAGAATATATACCGAGAGTCTACATGCAGGTTCAGAATACAGCAGAAAAACGAACGTATTCAACACTAAAAAACGTACGGAGTCATAACGATCACAAGGAGACATGCAGCTGCTTAGACTACGCCACCCTATAAAGTACACCCCTAATGAGGTAGGCTCCTCCTAGGAGCCGTTAGTGCCGGAACTACTTTATATACATACCTTGTATAATCCAGTCAGGCTGTATGTAACTCTTTCGTGTTTCACAACGTGGTTTCGCAAATAGCCTGATTTTTTATTAAATACTAAAGCCGTTCTCCTCCAAAGACTAATTTAAAGGTGAAAGGAAAGAGGGATCTTTCGTTTGGTGGTTTGGTGGATAAGGGATCTGTAAGCCAGAAAAAACACAACTGGTCAAGCACCAGTGCGGCGAGTCCCGCAAGAGAGAAAGGACAACAAAAAGACAACCTTTTTATTACGCACTTCCAGGACGCAAAAAGGAATCGTAGAGGAACCAGGGGCTTATCTTTCCACCGTGCCACCCATTGTAAAACTCGTGAGTTCCTATTCTTTGAAAACCCCATCAATAAATTTGCACGTCACGTACCATCTTTCTCTAGATTCCGATATTTTCAGGACACATCGATCCTTTGATGGAACAGTCTTTCAACGCATCCTTTCTTTCCTTTTTCTGAGAACCGGACACTTCCAAAAGGCGTGCCGTTCCGCATCTGCAACCCGCAGATTTCTGAGTGCCATCTTTCCTGTTGTTCCTCCAGTGTTGCCCTCCTGAGCGTTTTTTACGCTGCTTTTGTTCAAGAACTTCCTTGAACTTTCTTTCAGGGCAGGTTCCAAAGCACCTGTCTACATATAGCTGTCACCGCGTTATTAAAGATAGTTCTAAAGGCTCTACCATCCATATCCGCCTTTGAGTCCGCTTTAACATCATTAGATTCTTATTTTTTTATAAATGCGACCCCCCAGATCTCGCCAATTGAGCTCGCTACAGATAAAAGGATGTCAAAGCCACAGTGGCACACGGGCCTTGTTTTCAGTTTGTTTTGTCCATTTCTGCCCCAACCACTTCGAAGTTCGCTTCGTCGGCGTCTGTCGTCCAATGGCTCTTCATACGTCCGTATCAAATGTCTGAAACAAGATGTCTGTCATCGTTTTCTCTGAGCAATCTGTTCGCAACAATTTTTTCTA
>NW_019213639.1:0-59766 GCF_002532875.2 Varroa jacobsoni
GAAGGTGCTTCTAACTTGTTGATAGACTGCTGCCAGCAATGGACAGAATATTATGTTACTCAATTCACATGTATGTCAGAATGCGTCAGTTAAATGTAGCTTACTAACACCTGTTAATGTTACGGGTGTACTTAAGTATGTAAGTGAACTGTATATCTCAAGATTGCACATTTGCACGTTCCGCATTACATAAATGTGGGACTCGTTCGAAACGCTTCTTTCTGCACCTAACGACGTTGTACTGTATATTTTTGCTGCGATTTTTTAACTTTACGAACAAAGTTAAGTTAATAAGTTTGTTCTAACAGCGCGCTAATGTTTGTAATAATGACATCGTAAAAATTGCCTCTTAACTCTAGTTAACAATATGGTGACGACATGGTGGCGAAGCAGCTCATTGTGCAAATTGCTACCTCTTTATTATGGTATAGGAATATAAATTCGATCAGATCAGACCTAACTGATTATACGAAGGTTCAATCAGATCAGATATAACTGACTATATAGTGATTAACAAAATCAGTTGATTTGATTGAAAAAATTGGCGGATTGACGTCAATTTTCCATTTTTCACGTGACCCACATCTAGGGATAGGGTCTGTAAAGCCGACGCAAAGGAACAAGCCAAAAGTAGGAGGCCAGCGCGGCCGAATGTCACAGTGCGCATACGTGTCTCAACATACGGTCTAAGATCTTACGCGCTTTAGACTAGTTTTTCCTTGAAGGTCGGCACTCTGTGCCGAAACCGAAGTTTCTTCCCTTGAGGTCCGTTGACGCTTAAACGCTTAGTTTTATGTACTCTTGAATGAGAACGGACGTCAAAACACGCGCCTTCGTCCAGAATTGCACAATCCGCATTGCCGTGGCTTCGGAAATGCCGCAAAGTCTTTTATGTCTCTTCTTTATGTTTCTTTCCTTTATGTCTCTGTTGAACACGTGCCGGATCTCATCACATTCTCGAACCCGCGCATAATACTCTCGCGTGAGGTGGTACTTTCCATGGAAACCGCTCGAATGGACGAGTCTAAAACTCATCCCACGTCGGCCTGCTGCCTACAGCGACGAAGGACCAGTAGTGTGTTGAATGTTACAGGAGTCCATAAGCAGTTCCGAACAGACGCTTATGCGACCAGCGTAAGAGACCTGCTGCCTCAAAGACCCTGATTTATTGCCCTGGCATCGTATAGTTAAAACATAATATCTAATGGCTACAAGTCTTATACTTTCTAAATTTTCAATAGAAATCGCAATGTTCCTGCTTAGCCGACCACCTTGTCCATTTTCGATTTTACCAGTCTTCTGGCTAGCACCATTCAGTTTTTTCACTCGACCACCAATGGTGCCGATTAGTAATATCACAAATGCGATTTACTTACTTCACACCTCGTCCTTATAGGGCAATACCTAGGAGCTGACATATTGTTACACGCTATAACACTACACACATTGAACAACCAAGCCTTTGGTTGAAAGAAGATAGGAGCCTCTGCCTCTAGTTTCGCAATATTACTGAAGAATTATATACACCTGCATCATGTCACGTAAGTAAATGGAGCCCTACTTCGGAAGTTAAAAGAATTAAGCATGTGCATATGCGTTCAATAATCCCAAAATATCCCGCACGATCTGCAAACATCTGGACGCGTCAGAAGATTACCTGCGATTTCTTTTCTGCCCATAGCGAATACGCCTAATAAACGTTCGCCAGTAAGATATTCAGATCCCGTGTGTATTCCTAGCAGGGATGTATGTGCCTTATCGAACCATGTGTAATTTAGCAAACACCAATCTTGCAGAGGCCGGACTTGGCAGTTGCAACGCGGTCTTGGAATAATCAACTTGAAATAGTTGCGCCGTGAACAGCTATGCCTCCGCTAGATCCGCTTGTTTGATAATGAATAAGTAATGTAAGTGTCACGCCTTTGAACAGATCATTGCCACTTTGTCCGTTCGGGTGGCAGGGTCCGATTTTCCTAACCTTGTTCTATTTTGATCAGGATACTTATCCAAGAGCAGATAGGCTTTCACCTTAGCAAGTCGTTTTGGAAGCCTCTGCTTGTGGTGTTGTCATGTTATGCTGATCGGGCGGTATCTTAAATGATATACAATAGCATAAAATCTGGATAATCTGTTTAGAGCATCAATCGACTTAGCTCATGCTTCTGGTTAGTAGTATGTATATCTTCCAGTGGATTTATAGTTAATACTGATCGAGAGTTTAATTACTAGTAGCTTGAGGGACACCCGTAATGTTATTCATCATAAGTCGTCATAAGTTGAATCATAAGTCGTTTCATTCAGGTTAGCTTGTGTAAGCCGGGTTTTATTATTGATAATCGTGGCCATCGCGTTGTGTGGGTCCCATCAACGAGGCCTTTCATCTTGCTAGTAGCTTTCTTACTTAGAACGATTGCCATCAACTGGATTGACTCATTGGACTCAATTATCCCACTATCGATCTTATTGGCTACTTCGTTACCTGAAAAAGTTGCGCCGTGAACAGCTATGCCTCCGCTAGATTCAGTTGTTTGATACTGAAGAAGTAGTGACTTCATCAATGATGGCGATTATCGCAAAAATCAGGCTCGGCCAAACGTCAGTCCCGAATGGGATTTTATTTGGCTAGGCATAATAGGTTCAATTCCGAGCTTCAGCACGCACTGATCGTAAAGTTGTTTATTCGTCTGGTAGGTATTAGGATCTTTCCGCTCCATTTTAGTGTGAAGTCATCGCAAGCGGATGGAGATAGCGGAGGAGACGGTTCAGATTGAGTGACATGATACTTTTTTCAAAGTTTTGATAGATATTTGTGTGGACACAGATACTAGAGGACTCGGTCATGTTTACACATGATTTTATGACACGAATTCAAGCTACACTTAACTTGACATGACATTAACATGCCTTTAGCCTGGCCTACCTCTGGCCAGTCGAACTTTCTCTAAAATCGAGCAGTTCAACGAAACGCTTAAAAGATTAGCGTTGACATTTGGAAAAAGTATTGTCGTTCCATTATCGTCTGGTAGTGTCCTTTCAGTTAGTACTTCCTCTTGTAACACGACAAATTAAGAACCATTAAATTTCCATTTTCGGTACAATGCAAGCGTTATGTACGTTACCCGAAATAGCTCTCAGGAGTTGGATGGGTCACCGTTCTGGGTATCACTAAAACCCATCCCAGTCCGCCAGTAGACGTTTCTATCGGTTGCAAACTTGTAACAATTTTCGCCGAAATCGTTCACTGGTTGGATTCATTATTTTGTTACTTATATGAAATGAAGGTAGTAGTGCCAATCGCCCGTTGTTTTTGAAAACAAACATTTTTCACAGTAGCAAGCGATACTAGCAAAATCATCGTGCGGCAATTTAATTTCGAATCTGATTTTATAAACTCAGAATGTATATATGTCAAGCTAATTGTTATGGTGGGTTGTGATGCTAAATGCGATTAAGCCTTTGTGTGACGACTTTGGGCGTGGGTCATCGTTCGGTGTCCAACTAGAAAAATCCGGTGAAGAACCCAAGCAGAAGAAATACTACATCGAGCTGCATGTTAGAATACCTTATAGTAAGTGAATTTGTGCATGAGCAAATAGCCACAAGTCCTAGATATATAGCTTAATGATATTATACGAGATAATCTACTTACGATAAGAACATATTGTACTTCGGATCTTACAGGATCCGCAAACAAGGGACCCTAATTTAACTGAAAAATCTTTCAAATTCAAGTAGTTTGGCTCATCTTTTTTGATTTGAAAATTTTCATACCTTCACCTTTTATTAAGGCTCAAAAACGCTTGAACAAAGAAACTCTTGAACGATTAATAAAATCGAGGGAAACGTTCATGTTTCGTTTTATAACTGGGTTCGAGTGTTTTTTTTAACGACCAGAAAGAAAATGGCCCAAAAGTGTTCGGTTGCGATGACTTTAGAAGAGACGACTGAAGTTGAAGCCTGTCCAGTTAATACAGTGTCGAGTTGTGGACAGTTGCTAATGCGTTAACGCTCATTGTAATTCCCTTCTTCAGAAACCAAGATCCAAATAGCCTACTGAGTAGAAATGTTTCCTTTCGATTTATTTGTATGATTTGTTTGACATTGGTCCGTCCTTGACCGGTTCCAAGGTAGCGACCACTGCCCTCCTTCAACGAAAGGCTTAGCTGTAAAAGTTACTGTCCTTTAGATTTGCCTTTAACGATGTATCTCCATTTTACAGTGAATGTAGCCGTTCGAAATGGTCCTTGATTCGTACGTCACGATGACACAGGCATGTTCGTTTAGCTCGCTTAGTGAGCTATCTAAATCTTTGTAGTTTTCTATGTTTGTCGAATGTATTCGGACACTTATCGTAACTCTTGCGTTCGCATTTAAAAGCCGTTCAGTCGACCCGCGCAACATCTATCCAACCGTATTGCGTTCATCTATGTCGCCACTCTAGTTTTACCTTTAGATACCCGGACATCGCCGGTTGCACGACAATCCTGGATGTAGCATATATACGTATGTTAGTAGCATACCGGTAACATCATATTAAATAGGAACGTCCCGCCACTTTTCCAAGTAGCGTTCCAACAGCTCGTCACGGCGTCATTCATTCGCGTTACCGCATCTTCGTTGTGGTAAATCTGTCCACGGGTCTTCTCCAACAATCTTTTTTTCTTTTACACACGAATTTAACAGATTAATCGCCCAACTGAAATGATTCCATCTTGATTTATTTACCAATAGTCAAAAGAGCGGATGCACACATCTTACTAATACGATTCTACACTTCTATAGTCTGCCAACATTAGATAACTTTGTTTTGTCGATCCGTCCATTTCACGATGTATCTGCTTGTATTAGTCAACTGTGAGGATTTTATTCTTCAAGCGCTCGATGGCCAATACTTAAAATGGCATTAGGTCTTAATTACGAGGTCTTGGTAAAAAAATTGGCTAGCACGGTCCCTACAAGGTGGGCACTTGTTATTAGATCGGACACATGAGTAGCTCTAGTAGAATCTTCACCGAACTTAGTTACTGTGTTAACTTTCAATAATTGTTTACAATGGATAGACAAATAATTATAGTTATGCAGTAACTTCATCACTAACTTTTCATAGTATAACATATTTTTTTGAAGCCTAACTATTTGAGGCTGATAAAAATTTACCTTAAAGTAAAGCGATCATTACAATTATATGCTCAGTTTATCGCCTAAATATTATTATCTAGACTCTTGTATGATCCCTATTATGCTGCTTCGAAACAGGCGGGTAATATATCTATGTTTTCGTATCGATTCGCGCTTACCTGCTAATCTCTGAAACGTGCAATGGTCCAAGTTAGAACTTAGGCGTTCACACACGTTCCGTTTCGTGTTTGACGTGACGAGCTCTCTGGCGCAACGTTTGGTGGCATCGCTGAACGTAAAATTAGATCGAATCATCTATTTATTTAGGTGATGTATCTATAAACACTGTCCGAGTATAAAATGTATGCAAATATTGCCGTTCTAATATAGATCCGCCCCGATTTGACGCTAATGGATCGGCGCAACAATTTCGCATTCGACATATAAGAAAGCGGCCGCTATAAATTTAAATTTAAGTACATACATTAGCCTATTTAATGTTACTCTTAGTAGATACTAACGAGACAGTTCGACAGGGATCATGACCGTAAAGAAATTGCTCCTTTCCCTTTGTATACCCGAAGGGCATCACATTAAAGCTTGATATTAACTGGGAAACATTTCTATGCAAATTTCACGCCAGCTAAATACGTCCAAAATATAGACTGTGTTAGCATTGGGAGCGTTCAACGAAAGCTTAACAATTCTAATTACATATTTATAAGGCAGCGGCAAGGCTATTATTAGGTCAAGCGGAAAGTAACATTCCGACGGGTATTTCCTTTAAGAAACGTCCACAAATTGGCTCTGAAATCTATGTTAATCGGTCTTTGAGACAGAAATATAACATGCCCTTTTACCTGATTTAATACAATTGATGCTTTTCCAATACTTTGATGTTTGTTACTACTTTTGTACCAATGTATGATCGTGTATGCGCACCCTAGAACTTCTATTTTCGCCGCTAGCCTTTCCATGATATTGAAACACTTACCTATTTTGTATGTAATTACTCAACAGGAATGTTTGTCTTATAACTTACGCTTTGGCTGACAGTCCGGCGTCAAATATACTGATTATAAGATCACATTGAAAATTAAAAATTGGACATGCTGATACTTTGGAGAATTTCGAAAATGTTTAAATCTTATTATAGTAATGTTTTTAAATTGATGCATAATGTCGAAGAAGTGCCTAGTCAAATAAAACTATGAAAAATATATATACAAAACAGAATAAATAAAATCAAGTAAATATTTTACGGCAGGTAAATAAATCGACATGCACTGTTATTGATTTCTAGTTCTACTGTGAAAAATCAGAGTAATTACAGCAAATATGTAGGTACAAAAGCCTCTTTCCAGAGAGGTGAAACGTTTCAGTCGAGATATCTGACATGATACTGCTTGGAAAAATCGATTTTACCACTAGGTGCGCCTTGAGGTTTCGGCAGGCAAATGACGTTTTTCTTCAAATGTCGAGATGAAACTATTCTAGAGTTGCACGGGCGTAAAGGGAAGGGTTGAAAATGAAGTGCTTAACTTTAAGGTACCGTTCCGCTAGGTTTTTCATCGAACAAAAACACTTAGATTAGGTCGTTAGTTTGTATCGTTATGAAAACGCTTCACGCAGGCTAGTTGAAAAAAAAAAACATTATATATAAGGCCAACATCATGAATCGTAAAATCGTTGAGTAATAATTTTTAATGGTTACAATGATTTATAGTTAGAAAAGGACTTCAGGCTGCGAACAGTGCTGCATAGATTTTTTTAGGCTAGCAAAAGTGTGCACCCAAAGCGTTGTTAGTATGATATTGCTTGTATCTTGTTTCATTGTACCTGGATCATATGAATGCATGAAACTGGCGTCCTTTCTTTAAGAAAACAAGGACTACTATTTGTAGGTTTGGCAACACTAGTACCTGAGTATGAAATACGTAGACCTTTTTACTTAATGAAGCATGGAAGTATAGAAAAGGTCACTTGACCTGACTGTCAAACGCACTCTACTCCCAGGAGCTGGTAGCTGCGTTTACGGGAACGGCAAATGGCCACAAAATCGACAATGAGTAAAAAAAGCTATTTTAGGTGTTATGCTGAATTATGTTTGTATTTAGTAATTCAAATTACGCTATAGCAAACGTGGAATCAATTTTCCCTTCAATTTGTACAGGTTTCCTTCTGCGCTACATATATTTTGCTACCTTAAACTTGGTTTGTTTATACACATCCTGGTCGTACGAGTTGCTCGCCGGAAGCAACCCTTGTATTTTTGAAAACACGAGGTTTTCGAGTAAGTTATAAGTGGTGGACCTATCGTCCGATAACATTAGTTACACGCAAATATTTTGAGCGATGCTCACAAAAGCCTCATTGGGAACCTATTCATAAATTTTTGCTTAGGTCACTACTCTACTGGTTGTTTCCATTGAAACACCTTTGTGTGATTTGTTCGAAAAACGATGGACTTTGGAGACATCTACCCGTACAATATATGTCGGCAATTCAGTAAACAATGAGGTTTTGAACATAGTCGTGATAATTTTTTGTCTCTGCCTCTAAGCTCCAATTACTTTAATACGTTGTAGGGCTAGGATCTCGGAAGCTTGTACTTTTTTTTTGTGAAAATTCTGCGATACGGTCGTTAGCGTCAAGTACGCTCTTTACAATTGCAAACTAACTGACCGATAATCGGACACACACACACACACACACATATATATATGTATGTATATATATATATATATATATATATATATATATATATGCGACTAGTGCTCGTTTATACGAATTGATTGAAGTCAACTGAATCCGGTTCTCAAAATAATAGAGATAGTCGACTGATATACTTCCAAGCGACTAAGTGCGTTAAAGCAATCAGGCGTAGGCGTGTTCTAAATGTGCGCCAACGGATTTTCGACCCAAGTCCCAATTTGCTCATGTTTGTCCAAACAATAAACTCTAACTGCTCGCCACCGATAACCGTAATGAGAAAGCCCCTTAGGCCATAGAACAAGATCGACAGATACAGCAGAAAGCACAAATACAATGAACGTGTTCCACCGACCGCAAAGCCTTAGGAAAAAAACTCTCATGAAGAATCGACAGCTGCTTTCAACGAAGATGTCGTTACTTTTGTGCTAACCGCAGGCGGTTCTCATTGAGCGCCGACTGTTTTTTCATTGCCGCTTCTATACAAAAATAATTTGCCAATCAAAACTATCATCAATGTCACTTCATAGAATGCCAGCCCCTAAGATGGTACTTCACGTTGTTTAGGTGAATCAGAAGAAACACCGTTACGCTGGCAACGTCCAATGTATTGCTTCCACGTTAACAAAGAACATACACTCCAGTTTATTAACAATTCAGACAAGTTAAAAATGTTTCAAGTTAAATCTATGCGATGGCTGTTATAGGCCGAAGGCTTTTTAGGATAGGCATATTTGTATGTATGGTACGCATATTTCAATTAGAATATTAGAGAAATTACGTTTTTCAGTGAGCTTTATATTGTGAGATTGAAGGAGCTTGCGAGGTTTCTATGCAGAAATCCTTCTTAGCAACCTAAATTAAGCAACTGTAGTCAAACGCAGGCGTAATTGTATGTACTACTGAATTTCCCTACATCTGATACCTTGCTTAGGTTTGCGTAAACCTAGAGTATTTCAAGCGACTACGTACATATTTTGTTTTATTATATAGAGCGATGATAAATATATACCACATCATCTTATTGACCCCAAGTTACACTGTATCATAAAGTTTTATTAAGCACATCTTGGCCTGAGTTTAAATCAAAGTGTGCGTATTTTGATTGCGCATATTAATCACACCAATAAGGCCACCGCAGAGTTTTTGAATCGAAATTTCACCATTAAATACAGCTACTCCACCCTGTGTTAACTGTCCCGTAATCACCCAACGCGAACGACTCACAAAATATATAGATTAACGTTTTAAATGCATTGACTTCTTATCGAACATTTATATACGCATGTTCCATTGCAGGACTCAAGTTAGCATTTTCCGAGTCTTCCCTTGATCAGAATACTTACCGGGGATCCTTATTAAAACTGATTGGTTTGCCTTATCACACAGGTGCGAATTTTATAATGTCAAAAGCCCGCTAAACTTTTTTTACGTTTTTACGACATGTCATGGCAGAAACTGGTTCAGGTTATATTAGCGTACAGTATCTTTCAGTAGCTTCGACGTATGAAAAATTTTTATTTGCAGAAATAGCTAGAGGCGCCACGAGCAATGGTCGTTCCAAGCGTAGAAATAAATATCGTCGTCGACGAGATAACAGATAGAATAAATTATTTACATATATACTACAGCGTTAGATGGCCACAACAGCTGTGCCACCGTTCTAATTCCTATCAACGCGAGAATTTACTTTCGCATCACAATTTATTCACCCAGATCATCGTTGAAGGTTTGAAGTTTGATATGGAACTTACTGAGTTGACACGAATAACTTTGCTTGACGCCGTGCCTACTGACAAAGAAAAAATCTATGCTATTAGATTGAGTTCCCAAGGCTGGAGGTAAATTATCGAAAACATTTTAGGCATCTGATGGGATTTGGATAGTTTCTCTATATTTTGCTTATTACCCGACAAACTTATCAAGTTCTGCTAATTTGTAGTAGAAATCTATATAATGAAGTAATAAAGGCTCGGTTAAAGTGCTGTGCATTCTGTACCGACACCATCTTCTCCGACTATCAAAATGGCAAATAGCTATTTACAATATAACTGAATATCGTAAGTGCTGTTGCGCTACCTCCCTTTAGAAGCGTCTGGGCCCTGTTTCTAGTAGGAGGCTTTATAAACTGTAAATCAATGCGACGGATACGAACACCTTATGTGTACTTTCCTCGATGTGTGCCTCGAACGACTTTGCACTTAGGGGTCAACGATCAGATTTCCAAGCGTTTCGAAGGTATAGCCGTTTAACTGAAGCATACCAAAGCCCGCGAACTGGCCACCGGTCCTAAATTTCATCGCTTCGATGTTCTATGGACAAATTTCCAGGTCAATATTCATGTCATAGAAGGCTACAGTCGCTAGCGCAATGCAAGGTCATCCGAGTACATAATGGTCTTCACTCAGCGACGCTTGCTTGCTTGCTTGCTTGCTATTCGTTGTGGAAGCTCAGCGACTAGCTGTGCGGATAACATGGACTAAGATTGTTGCTTTGGCCAGTTTCGTTTATCTGAATAATAAACCGATGTTGGCTACCCCCGTTGATTAGTATAATGTTACTAGACTACAGTATGGCCTTGAGGAAATGATAGATTTTAGCGAGGCTCTATGCTATGTCAACGCTCGCGCTATCTCCAAGTATTTCAATCTACGACCACATGCACTCCAAAAGCCTCAAAGAGTCAAAGTGCGTTTGACATATCATTTGAGAATGGTGAGCTGACCGATAAGCTAAATCGCCGATTTAACGGGAAACTCATCGGCGTATTAGCGGTGTATAGTGGTTTTTATGTATCGGCTGTCGGAAACGAATTCCCAGCCCTAGGCCACCGACTGGACAAAGCTGTTTCATGCCTAGTTGCGTACTAGGATACTACATACCGATACCATAAAAGCCATATATCACGGCGAAAAACAGCCAACAAAATGAATGTATCCGTTTTAGGTCAGAATGACGAGCGAATAATTTTCTTAAGGTAAAATATTCAACACTCTTCTATCATGTTTCATTTCTGTGATTGTTTTTCTAAATGTCAGCTAAAGGTCTCACGTCATAGAGATACATAAGTAATTGACAGATATTTGTTAATTTTTTTTGTCGTATCTCTTACAACATAATTATCCTCATAGTCGGCTAATGAAAAGGTAAATAACATATGGGTAAGAAGCGTAGCAATTCCCGCAAGCGTAGTAATTCAATTATTAAGTATTCTATTCAATTAACTTAACACCTTAAGTTCATTAATGAAGCAATGGCGTTTAAACGGAAAACGTGCGATTTTTTTTTAATTCAAATCGTCAGTATTTTATTCTGTTTGCCAGTAAATTGCCTCGAACGTTACAAAAACGACACTTATGCTGATCAAGCTATCAGCCGATCAATCGTCGTACAGTATATATGTATCAGTCGCAATCAAAACTCAAGGATAACTTGATAATATTTTAAATGAAAATTTGCGAAACTTGTCACATAAGTCAAATCCTAATAAAAGCAACATATTCACTAACACTTTTACAGTCTCAACAAGCGATTGAAGATGGCGAAAACACAGTGCATCAACAGGACGTCACAGGGTGCACTTTCTAGCCTCTAATAGATATACTGCGTAGGGTACGATTCATTGACTCCGAGACCATTTTGCTTGTTAGCATCAGCAAAATTCTCCCTGAACGTACGTAGGGCGGAAAAAGGGATGACCTGCTACAATTTAGGTGCAAATTTGGGTCCCGATGACTAAAGGACCAGCGAGTGTCCTGCAGGGCCAGCACGTGTGTTTATCAATTTCCACTGTATTTATACTCAAGTAAACCCGAATCGTTTCGCGTAATGAGCGGCGTGATCGCACTATTGCCGTCCAAAGTTCAACTATATAATACTGCCACACACGATGTTATCTAGTCGAGTAGGCTGAACGACCGAATATGTAAAATGTGAGATGAACTACCCTTGCCGGTCACAGAGATTGCCCAAGTTTTATCTTAATTTAGTAAACTTATCCGACGCCAACAGGCAACTGCACTCGTTTAGATCAGCCGCTATTCCCGAGGAGTCATCGAATTCCCATGCGAAGGTAACTGGGCGAAATGTAAGGTCAACTTTGCCTTGTGACCCCCGCGGGGGCAACCTATAGTTAGCAGGCCGCAGATCTGATCACTAAAGAAATGTAGATTGATTTTCAAAACTGATTCTTTTTATTCGTATAAAATTGTGAAGTGCTTTATTCTCGCGTCACTTAGGGATATATTTGGGGAGATGTAATCGCATAATAATATCAATTGCACTTTTAAGTTAGTTGTAAAAGGCTAAAAACGTTAGTCGCATTTAAAAGAAAGTGTCAGTTTGACTTGGTCAGAAGATGCAACACTAGAATACATACCGCCACAAAGAGACCAAAAAGCTTTGGTTTGAACTTATCAAATTTTTTTTGCCAACAAAGAAAACTGATTTCAATGAAAGTTCGAAAAAAGATGACCGGATGACTGTCAGCCTCATGATGTCCGTGAAAGCAGTGGGGCATAGCATTGTAACGAAACACAGTCTCTTCCCATAGCCTATTTGCCATACGCGTGACGTCTCAGCGAATATTTTGTGCGTTTTGGGGACGTACCCCAACCCGTTGTATTTGATTAAGCGATTCTGAGCACGATTGTACTACAGTGGCAGAATTTCATGATTAAACATTACTTGTCATATGCACCTGCGCACCTCCGCAACAGATCTATCTAGTCACAGTCTTAAAACTAGTTACTACAGCGTACTAATTTTGCTTTATTTTCGAACAGCCATTAGGAATCGATTTGCCGAGCTGGCCAAGGAGACTGGGTAAAGATAATATATGTCTTGAATAGGAAATTTATCTAATAATATATGGCCCAAGAATAGAACAAACACTGAAGTGAAAGAAAATTAAACAATGATTATATGCTGCATTATGACCCAATTTAAGCTACCCATCTAATAGTAGAAAACTGATCCGAGTCTAAAATGTACACTTTTATTTTTTACCAGTATTGAGAAATGTAGTTAGTTAACATTGTGGTGTCTGCATGAATACATTTAATAGAGAGGGGACCATTTCACACGTAGACAGAATTTGTGACGGATTAATGTTTTTGCTACGGTAGGTAAGGTAGGTGATGAAAAGAAAATGATGAAAATTATAACATTTGTCCTGCATATTGTGTCCTTTATAGTATGGCTCTACTGTTACAGCAGTCTAAAGGATCGTAGCTACCGCATGCTATCACGCTAAGGAGTGACTTCTTAATCAAAGCAGCTGTTATGTATATCTGGCCCGTGCTATCTTCGAAGATCAATACAGTCACTGTGACGAAAGCTGTCCGTGTGTTCAGAAACGAATTGTCAAAGGTCCTTCTAGGAAAATCTTCAGAAGCGAAGCGGAATACTCTTCAGCTTTTTCGATGTGGAACCCTATGATTTTCTATGTGGATTCTGATAGGCAAGAATTATTGTTCGGCTATGCTTATCTCTATTCATAAATCACTCTAAATAATAACGATCATGATGGCTATTACTCACGGAGGAAAGGGTTGTTCGATTATTATTAGGGGCTGTCTAGCAGTTATTTCTGTGAAATAGAAGGCGCTTTTCGAGACAAGCGAAGGCCAGAATCTGTTATAGTAAGCCAGCATTTTCGTTTGATTGGCCAGGCGCAATGGAACCTTTTACAAAGGGATAGTTTTATCGTGTTTCGAAAAAGTCTTATCATCGTAAACATTCGAGGACAATTTATAATTATTGTTATTATTATTATCGATGCAAAGCATAATTAGCATCAGTAATTCAGGTACACTCGTAATAAAATTTCGTTGTTCAAGCTAGATAAGTGTGAAACTGGTACAAACTGTACGTTTTTACGTGACGACAAAGAATCTGCTGCGGTATGTTCAAGCATTTTAATAGCTCAATCATGACCTCTTTTTTCCTCATGATCAGATTTAACTGCTAGACGCTTGTTTCAATTTCAGCATTGCTTAGTATTGAACAATGATTCCTTATAATATCCTAGGACTCTTGAAATCCTTATAGAAAGTATGAGAATGCACGGGTAATGTTCTCGTCATGGTCTGATCGTTAGAATGGATAGTGATTAGTACATGCACATAGTCAGTGACCGTTTTATTCTATTGGGACGACTGCAGTTTTTCTCGTATTCCTTCACAGCGTATAATCTCGGTAGATATAGGTACTCTTTAAGCTTTAGTTACTCTTTAAGCGTAAGTTAGCAAAGTAGGACTATTAATTTGTAAAGCTTCGGGGATTTTCACAAGCATTATGCAAACCTGTGCTAAGTACAATGTAACGATTTTTTTGTCTCAAAACTATTACACATAGTTCACTTTTACCTAGACCAAACAGCTGTATTTTTACTAGTCTCACCGTATCGTATACGTATTTTTATTTATTTATTTGTACATCTGTACCTATAAAATGGACCAAGCTAAATTTGTAGTATCGAGTGGCTCGATTGAGGGTGGAATCCAATAAAAGTGAAGTTATTAAGGAAAGAATCCGTATCGGCGTGAATGTAAACTAAAAACGAGAACGGATCGCTTTGCGATTACGAGTGAGTATACAGTGATTGGTACGCTTATTCGTGCCTCTCATGCTCTGGTAGAACGATTAAGACGACGCTTGCTTGTCCATGATTAGCAGTTTCATTTCGCATATCGCATTCAGGCCCAGAACATTCTAGGCCTCAGTGCCTGTCTGCATTCGTACGCCTCTTCACTTCTGGTGAAGATCACGTCCAGTAAAAGTAGCGAATGTTGAGGCTGAATGAGGATGCGTGGCAGGATCGTTGCCACTCCTACATGGCTAGATGCACTCCTGACCAAAGTTGCTTGCGTTTTTTTTGGCGTACTGAGCAAAAAGCCGTATCATGTCGTGTGATCGCAATGCAACATGACTTTGAGGCCCGATTATAGCAGTACAAGGGAACTATTGATAAAATACTTCTTAAAAAGCTGCTCATTGTAAAACTCAGTAGCGGAACAACAATGCCTTCTAGCAATAACATCGTCATTTGCATCGCTGCCTTCATGATCAACGTCCCGACACCACGATGACCAAATTATCACTCATGAAATCTCCTCAGTGCCTTGTTAGGGACTATGCTTCTTTATTCGTCAAAAACCAACACGAATTTTTCTTGGACAAATGCAGGTAACTTATCCGGGTGATAAACTCGTAGCCAGTCAACGAGGATAGCGACACTTGAAAACATACAATGTCTTAATAATTTCGTAGGGGCTTTTTTGGCAATTGTATATCGCGTTCTTTGAGCAACTTTCTGATATGCTTGTAGCATCGTACTACACTATACTGATATAGAGGAAGCGTTCTTCATTGAAGCAAGTACTAGATACACTAGAGTGCATACTGGTAGCAGCACTAACTTTAACGAACTATTCTACTTGTAGACGCTTACAGGCCAAACGAACTGCAAGACAAAGCCTTGAAAACAGCTAGTTAAAAAAGTGAGAAAGGACTTGAGTTTTGGTACGAGTGCAGCAAACATTCAGCGCCCCCTATTCAGATGTAAGTTGCACGATAAAAGTTGAGTTGTCTGTTTTTGCCAATAGTTCACACAACTGGCCTCTGTTTAATACCATAGTCAGTCATCTATCTTTGCTCTGCTGCTTATGACATTTGGCTCCAATGCCATTCATTCTGTCACCACCCGGAAAGCCAGTAGATGAGGTGATTTGTGTGCCACAGATGAATAGATCTTAATACACGATACTTACATATATATGTACTTAGGTAATCAATTTGACTCAGACTATATCTAATTCAAGTTGGAAATACTGTTTTTGTATGTATGGTTTCTTATTTCGTATACAAGGGCGGTATCGACGTTCACGGGTCAAAAACGCCTGCTGAGTTAATAATATTTCAAGTTGTGACGAAAAACAAATCGTAATCATTACCCGTTTTATTTAAGGCCTCTGTTATGACTTTTGTATGTCTAGGTAGCCCCTGTCATTTGTACAATTTCTAATGTGTTCCTAAAAGTCGAATTAACGAAACGTAGCCAAGTTTTCTTTTCTTTCAAATAACAAAGTTTGCGATTTTTCCGCGAGCTACAATAATAATATGCAATATTGTTATGTACAAACATTTTGCTTGATTATATCTTGCGAATGAGAAGTGAAGGATTACGCGGAATTTCCGCGGGTCCCTTTTGACTAGAGCAAATCTGATCGCCGGGTAAGTTGGCAATGATAAAACGATTGTATTGATCCAAACAAATTCTTCCAGCAACCCCTAATTTCCTTTAAGAACTAAAGCAAACAAACACAAGGAGAAAAAATTTAGATTGGACTCGTGATATTGACCTTGACAAACCTTGGCGTGATACACATAGATCCTTTTGTGTAACGTTGTGACCACTGGTTTTTGCGTAACGTCGATTCAGTAAGTTTCAATTTTATATAAAATTAAATATTTAATTCGGAACAACGAACCTTGGTTGAAATTATATATCTACAATAAAAGCATATGTTACCAGCTCAGCTTGCTAGCACCATTCAGTTTGGCCGACAAAGAGATAAAGTTCTATTTCAAATCGGATCCTTTTCTGGATCGATCGAAAAAGGCAGTACACCGACAACATCCATATAGAATACCTAATTTCACCCGCTACATCTTTAGCACGTAACTGCTAAACGAAGCAGGTATTTTGACTCGGAACGTGACCACGCCCGCCTCGAGGCCCCGGCTAGTAGAGAGTGATTGTCTGAGTGCAAGGAAATGGAAGAGGTGGCCAATGGCGGCCGTTTTCGTTAGGGGTCCCGTAGTTCTTCCGTGTATGTGTCTGTGCTTATGCATGTGTATGTGCAAAGTGTGAGCGTTTGTCGTTTCGAATGCACAGGATCTAGTTGTAGGCTTCACGATGCCGAAAGTACTGCATCGACCCCTGGGAAATATTTTACAAGAGCTTCGTCCCACCCTTGACAGACCCTTTTGATAAGCAAATGGAACACAGGTGGCCGTACTTCGAGTGAGATGGCGCGAGAAACAGATGAACTACTTTCCTATATGAGCCCATTGGAATGTTCTATGTGGATATAGCAAACGGGAGTATTTGAGTAACGTACAACCTCTTAAAGTGTGTTTATATAAGCTGCTGACATTTTAGATTCCGTTATCGATGCAGATTCTATTTATGATTGTTATTACTAATATTGGATTCTCAAAATAATTTTTTTAGAAGCTACGTTGTATAATGCAGGGCGAAGCCTTGTCGAAACGCCAGGACCATCCGCAGCATATCTTTCGAGTCAAAGTCATATGGAATGTTTCTGCGCGAAAAGTGCCTAGTCTTTATCACTTTAGGCTATATATGTATATTTTCTCAATCCTGTTGACATTAATAATCTGAAAATTATTGGGAGAATTTGCTATATAAGCCCTTTAAAGGCTACTTAAAGGCAAAGATAGGACCGTCCGTCTAATAATGGTTTGTTGATTTGATATTGTAATCAAATACAATGCTTTCAGTCGCTCCAACTCTGCAGGCACGTAGTGTTAAGGACCAAATTTGGAGGACATATAATATGAACATCTGACCTTAAAAACAACAGCGTCGTCCGTCGAGCTGAATCGATAACACGAGCTCCGCAGTGATGCATTCGTTTGGTACCCACTATCAATAAATATCAAATTAGTCTCCACGAGGCCGGTTCCTTGCTGGAACTCGTTTATAATGGGTTCTAAATTCGATTAATAGAATAAAAAGGGAACTAAGCAACTGATCAATGAACTAAGCTAAAAACAGCTTCTTCTACCCGAAAAAAGTTAGGCTTTATACGTGCCCATAAGTCTGTTTGCACACATAGAATACTTTAGACATCTTCTCGAGATCATAGCAGACGAAGCGTAGTCGTGTTCGGCAGTCGAGAATTTCAAGGTTTCGGTACTCAGAAGGCTAGAAAAGCACTAGCCTCAAGGAGGATACGTAAAGCTAGCTATTCGTCCAGATCCTATGATTATATAAATATTCAGGAATAGCATTCCGCTGTTCAACAAAACGGATAGAAATTATACTAACGTAACGAAAAATACCGACGGGTTTTTTCTCCAGAACAAAATCTCAGCCCCAGTGCTCTTGCTATTAGGGGCCCCGTTCAGGTTATTACAATTGGGGCAGAAGCATAATAACATTCGTGCCAATCAAACACTGGTCCAGCTTTATCATTCATCTTCAAGCAAATTAGGTGACGGCACGATCCGACGTGTAACTGTTAATGGCCCTACCGTGAACATTCTAACATCATTAATGGCTTTGAGACTGATGATAAACTGCTTGCTAGAGGTATCAGGCCACCTAAGCGGTTTTCCACCAAACCGTTCGTCTGGGCAGGTGGCAGGGAACCTAATAAACCCTATCAGTCAGATGGTTCGTTTAGTTCGTCGATATGAATAAAGTGCCGAAAAAAATTCTTCGGGATTCGTTAAACGCGCGATATATAAAGGCCCATAGCTACGCTCAGGAGCGACGTTGAGGAAGGGCACTTGATAGAGATAAGCGACTAGGTAACCCAGGGGATGTCGACTGGACAAACATCAAGTTGGGACAGAGAAACTGGGTGAGCCTTAGTCCGTTCGTTAACGGTCTCTTACATCAACTGGTCAAAATAGAGGTATTGATGCAGGCAGGCGATTTATGCATGGAAGCAGCGTACGTTGAAGCCTTGTCAACCATATCATCCTTATCAAGTAAATGGGTAGTAGATTGCGATGATCCTACAACCGAAATTGAAATCTGACATGTAGATCTTGACACGTGAGGCATCTCAAATGTAGCAACAGCTACATCTCGAAAATATGCCGGTTTTAAAAATAGGTCAATTAACTGTCCGGCAGTCTGACAAGTTCCATACTTCTCATACATAGTGCTTTTCCAATATTTAAGTTTGGGATTTTGTATTTAAGATATTTAAGTATATATAGCCCGATGCAAAATGAGATTGGCGTTATCCAAAATTTGCTACAACAATATAGTCATCAAGTTTATGAGGGACACGCAGCCGAGACACTGTTTACAGCGTCGTTATGGGCTATTTTTGGGCGCACATTATACCCATAGATTATCCGCTTTATTAGTCAGCCTAGTACACGCTACAATCGAGGTAAATCTCGCTGATCGAAAGAAGCCCAGGCGTACGAGTGGTAGGCGCGCTTCTGTGTCATGTGGACCCTGTGCAACTTAAGGCAGATACTTAGAGCCCTTTTGAGTGGGGTCCGTGAGATCAAAGTAGTTACAGATATAGCTTATTTAGCGTGTGCCCTAAACGCTATAGTGACACGACTTTGATTCTTTCATATTCACACAGCTTATATATGACACGCTCATACGGACAGCAAAAAGTGGCGTACATTTTTGCAGTCAGCCATTTACAGGTTGCTTTTATTGTGCTACCTACTCTATTAACAGGTAAACTCGAATGACTTTAGCCTGCTACAGACTATAGAAAAACAGAGAAGCTTCAATATATAACGAAACTGTCCAATGGATGCCATTATGCTAAATAAGAACACCTGTCAAGGTAATAATTATTTACAAACATGTGCTAGCTGTGATATGACATTAGTACTAACAACTTATATGTGATTTATGACGATCGTTAACCGCTTTCGAGAGGGCGGAAAGGTCTGCCTTAAATTTAGTCAACAGCCTCAATGTGACGTCTCGGTCGGCCTGTTGGGTAGCTAGCTAGCTAGCTGTCTATAGCCCACTTCGAAACGCATACGCAAGAGTGCAAGGCAATACTTCAATGATGCTCACTTTACACTAAATAACTGGGTCAATAAATGAAATCAACGTATATATGTAATTATTTCATTCATAAAAAACGATGGGTCTGTGGAGCCACTAAGTAGCGAGAGTCAATTTAACCGTTTCTGTCAGCTGAAAGGAGATCCTTGGATGTTAATAATCTTTAGTTTGAAAAAGGTGGAGGTGTCTTCGATCCTCCGATTGGCCTCTATGAGTCCCATAACAGTTCACGATTCGTCTTCGGACTAGTAAAAGCAATTCTGAACCATGTAGAATCGATATCGAATTGTTTGAAGCTTTTTGAAAACGAGCGAGGCAAAATTATACGGCCAGTGCTAAGCTAAAGCCGGAATGAAAATAATACGCACAAAGATTTCCCTATGTGTTCCATCCTGGAACATTACAATATGATATGGACGTTTAACCTATAAGACTTGTTCAATATTTAGCAAGTTTTAAGCATTAAGCCCACAAAGGGTATCGATGTAGTTCCAAAACGCAATTGATTTCATTTGTTATAGTTTTAATGATAGCAGTGCAGTAGAATTGATCCAAGCCAATTGGAAATCCACGTTATATATAAGAGTCTTAGCATGTGTTTATATGGTCAACCGGGAGCCGTCGACAGACAGAGTGGCTCGCGTGCTTCGTAGATTCTTGTTGTACTCAAGCTTTATAAGATCGTCGATTTTGATCTTATTACACCACTGATGTTATTCCCGCTTTAACTCTGGACGCAAACATTAGTTCTAGGGAGCAAAAATAACCACCGATCTATCTTCGCTAGCTTACTGCGACCAACTTACTAACATCAAATAAAGTTCATTATGTTCTCTCATCGTACAAAAAACACAATCAGAACCTCACGTATGGTGTATCACAGATCATGCCTGTAGACTAAAGCTTGGAGAAAGTTGCCCATTTACTATTTTGGATAGAAAGCTTTAGAGCCCGTGCATAACGACTACTGCTTTAGATAGGTAACTGTCACCCTTTGATAGGTTCTGGTATAGCTCAGTGGTCGTTCTTAAAAATTCAGAGAAACATATTTTCCGATATACCTTTCATTTGTAACCAGTAACGCTGCAAGCAGCATACCATACGTCTAGTAGTACAAATAATGAGATGGTTTGTTAAGACGATTCAGACTGTGCTAATGCAGGCTTGTCAGGCTTGCTATGTCTAGGTTCTAAAGGACTGAGAGAACATAAACTTTATTGCTATAAATGCCACACTTTTAGCAAATTATTCATAATTTTGGCTAGTGGTGCCCTTAGAATAGGTCAGAACCTTTGCTGACACCTTGGACCTAAGGTTTTTCAATTCACATCGCTGGAAATCATTTTTCAAAATAACGAGACGTATGAGGAAAGGCGGAACAACGGTTCGAAGGTCTATCCGTCATCTCTTTCTCTTCGTATACCAAGGCCAAAAGCAAGGCAATATTTCAACTTTGGCATTTAAGGCGGCGGTTATTTCCTCAGTCCCATCAGTATGTCCTTCAATACGGAAGGTTTACTTTATGCATATGCCCAGTTGTCAACATTGCTGCTTGCCCTGCCAAACTTGAGCAGTTTCTATTTTTGATAATACAATCTACGTACCACGAACCCGCTTGTTCGTACAGCAGATATTACGTCCAGGGCTTTTCAAGTAATATTAGGGTGAAAAATGACCGTAAGCATTTACTTACAATTTCAATAGTTTGCTTCATGTGTTTCTGGGTGTCATTGTTGTGAGTACTAGCTGCCGTGTGCCCTACGACAACGTGAGAAGAAAATCAGCTCAATAGGTAACTACTTTGTCAAATTCGCTTTTTCAGATTTAAGTTCGGGCGATGTTAAGTTATGGCATAATGAATAGCTTCCCTGTGACTGGTGGTTTTAACGGTTAAATATTAGACGCACCTGTATTTATTCATCTATACGGCCCTACCCGCAGAAACGCGTACAAATGCTTCCCTAAGATCCTCTCAAACGATACGAATCATTCAATCAATAATTACGTTCACCAGCCGCCCATCTGTTTTCAATGGGTAATAGTTTCATAATGGGCAGCGCGCGCCCACCAGAGCTGGCAAGCACAAATCTGTTGGCGAAACACCGCGTGAGTTTAGTAAAACCGATTCTGATGCGATATTTAATAGAAAAAGGTGATTTAAAAAAAAACACCTAAAAATAGTTTTTTTTTTTTAATCAAAAGTAGAAATTAATAGACACGACTTTTTGGCCGCAACAGACAAGCCAGTCAGTCATACGCCCACAGACGCTCCACAGAAACAGTCGATAAACTAAAAAAGTGATACAATTGTATACAGAGAGCACTTTTGGCGGTGTTAATCGATGTTGCCTGAATGGCTATGAGAGCTCATATAAATGATTGACTCCTTATAAGTATAGGTGATGCGCATATTCAAGTTACCATAAACGTCGATTCTTTAACGCGACGTAGATAGGGTTTCCTTTCAGGTTCTGTAAGTTGATATATCAAGTTTATATTGCTCTCTTCTGGAACAGGAACACAAATAATCTTTTTTTCATTAAAGATTGTATGGAAGTGCAACCGTGCTGCAATATAATAAAAGTAATCTTCATCGGCTCGAACCTTGAAATTCTACTTACGGGTTATTCTATCATTGAGGCATTCGTTTCATTGTGGCTCATACCGAAAAGTGTGAAAGTATACCGGTATAGCTCCTTGGAGGTTATTTCACAACATCGTTGATCAAGGCATGCTATCCAGCGCGTAGGGATCTATGATTTTTTTGCATGGATTTGTCGGTCGTTTCATTAATGTTGCCTCATACACTGATCCTGTGAGAGAAGTTCACTTGGCTCAATTGTAGAAGCGTCCACTCCTTGAAGCTGCCTTCCCTTAATACACAATTCCATTGCCGATTATATCACCAGCACAACTAACATTCCAATTTCAATATCCTTCCATTCTGGCCTTACTTTACAAAGTATCATAGCAATGTCATGTTTCACTCGATACAGGACGTCCTGCTTTTATTTACGCTACAAAATAATAGGCAGTTTTTTTACACTATCTTAGTTGGCATTACTGGCAATCATAAATCGCAGAAATGCTTGTATTTGAATAGTGTGAACAGCAGGGCTAAGAGAAATAGTCCAGCGTATTCGCTCACATCGTAAATTTTAGTCTGGTCTTATTCGATCGTTGGGAATTTTTCGAACTACATACGAAAGCTTCATACACAAAATAGGTAGTCACTACGTTTTATTTATAGTAACGGACTGAATGCGATATGCACACGACGGTACCAGGATGACTCATCGTGTCCCGAAATTATATTGAACTTTGTCCCGGCGGTTTAGTACTATTTGTTCAATTTAAATCAGAGATATATACTCGATCTTCTATTTCCAACTCCCCTCTACTAGCCCTTATCCACATGACTGCCAATGTCGCGATGGGTAGAGTTTGACCCTTAATGTCTTCTCGATGTTATTCCCTCGCCATTCAAGAGAATGTCCGGATTACGTCCGGTATTGCCGTTAGACACTCCATCGAGTGACTGGCTTCTCACACGAAATTAAGTCCGCCTATGTCCGGCATCGAACCTAGACCACAAAATGCCCCTGGGATTAGCAGGCAAATATGTTAGTCATACCTTTAGGCTAAAAAAAACAGTAAGTGTTTATCCGGGGTGTAAATTTGGAGTTGAATTTATGCAAAAACTATCTATATTATGTTTCATAAAAGATAATAGGAATGATCACAACCGATTAAACATACTTAAGGTAACGTACGTGACATAAGATGGAGAAGTGTCTGTGTTTAATTATGCTATGAATTTTTGACAGATCACATCCAAATTGGCAAATCCACAATCCTAAATGTGACACCATCCTACCACTAAATTTATTTGACAAGGTGTCGAGTCCGCGGGTATCCAACCAATGGAAGAAGCACGTTCCGGCGTCCGAGCATTTCTGTAGAATCATTTAATATTCTAAAGATGGACAGCTGCATTTACCTGTCACATTACACACCCTATTTTCCGAGGAATAAAAACCAGACAGCGGTTAGTTTTGGAAAGGTGTTAAGTGAAGAAAAAATAGCCTCTTATCACAAATTTTCACAAAACGAAGCTACCGCAAATGGTTTACGTGACGCGGGACAACTCTACGATGGAAGCAAACTTCGCCTGCGGCAAAGGAACAGATAGGGAAAACCTGCTGCCCTCTGCCGCTCTTTGTCGCGTCTATGAGGAAGCTTAGAACAGTCTCTGAGCTCGTCAGATTTCAATACCAACAACAGCGGATACAACGTACACTCTATAAACAGTGAAAAGAAGAAGATCAGACAACTTCACTGACATATCAGCAGAAAGAAAGTTAGCGACACAGAGCGGTCGAATCGTTTTGTGGCCAAAAAGACCTCAAGCGATGCCGATCGTTAACCAGACGGTCCTATCTCTATATTAATTTTTTTCCAAGTATATGTAACAACAAGTGTTCTTTGCCGTGTTTGTCTACTGTAGACAGGGGCGTCTGCGGACTGACTTCATAGCCAGGCGTGAACAGGCGCATTTTGTTTCGTGCTAAAAATTGCCAGCAGTAACGGCAATATCTCGAAGTATTCAGTTTAACAGGATCTCTTTTTCAATACAACTTCATATTTATATTGCCATTCATCTCGCAATACACACACATCTAGAAACGTTTTCCTATAATTTTTCGCCTTTAATTAACGTTATCCTTAGGCTGTACACAAATTACACGCCTCAAGCAAGGTCCACCAAGGTATGACCAGTCGCTACACACTCTTGAGATAAAATAATATAATGCATCCTACATTTTTAATATTATGACATCATTGAGATTCATACTAGTCGATGTTACGTTATCTAAGTTCGTCCATTCATTCATTCATTCGGAACAGATAGAAAGCTGTCCTCTTTTTTTCAGTTATCCTCACTGTGTTTCATATTTGGAGCTTCGGTGGGGATAAAAAAAAGAGTGGGCACGGTTAAAAATTCCATTTCTTTTGTGAAGACCTATTTTGAAGCTTCCTTCAACTCCTCAACAAGCACGGAACGGTATTTCTGTTGGTGTAGTGTCTAACAAACCCCACAACTTTCGTCGTGTCAAGACTGTTATATACAGTAGAAGACGCAAAGGAGTTTTCGAACGGAAATTAAATTCTAAAAAAGCTGATTTTGACATAAAATAGAACGATAATTTTCCGTAGGAATAACGCTATCTGAGGTAGCAAGTTTATCTGTGCTAACACGTAATACATGCCTCAAGGTACACTATGCACCTTGTCACAGGACCGTAATATACAACGTCAACATAATCGCTCGATTTTGGACATTAGAGAGGTTCGATTATTCTCAAAAAGAAAAATAAAACTGTACAGAGAAATAAAGCTATAAGTGCCTCTTAAACGGGCTTCTTCTACATTTGGTACCATGTGGTGCCGTTTTTCGTGTCCTGCGCGAAGTAAGCCTTAGACGAATTGCGTATTATTAAGACGCTACAAATTATATGTAGTAAATTTGTCAGTTTGTACCCCAAACACAGATCCAGATAGCAGTAAGGCTGATCGAGTTCGCGAACCAGTTTAATGTTGTACTCGTAAGCTTTAACGTATCGCTTCACGCTTCCATGTACAGAAAAACTGGACTCAGCTCGTGAGATTTGACGAGCATTATGGGTATTCACTGGGGTGCAATAAGGCTCACTTATAACATCACCTAAACTAAATATTCTTACTTTTATTAGGGTTTATCATGGTTCCAAATATTTATATTGACCTTAAGTGCTCCTTATTATATGTTTCTAAAATTGAAAATAGTGTGCTTAGTTCATTGTGCAATTGCTTTTATATCTAATAGATTGCGTGCGAAAGTATAGCGCGCGTCTTTTTTCAAATTCCCTATATTACTGTGTGCCGACAATTATTAGCGTATTTCAACTACTCTTCGCTATTACGGGTAACTTATTCTTCTATTATAAATGATACGGCAACGTAAGCAGGTTCCTTACCAACATACTGCCCAATATGTGAAGAGGACTCGGCATTTCCCAAAATCGCCAACCTCGACCTTTTCACACCCTACATCTTCGTTTGCGCTGCCACCCGGTGGCCAGTCGCTCGCCAGTGTTCAAATTCAGCTATTATCTGCTCTACTAAGCCGGTGTCTATCTAGAAAGAAGTGACGTGTGGGCACGAAATGCCCTCTGGCCGCATACAAGTTCTGTTGCAATTGCCTAATGCGAACCTTTATCACGTTATCGATGAACATGTTGGTATTACTTGGTGCTATATAATTCGGACAATTAGAAAGAAATTTTACTGAACTTCAAGTTGCGATGTGCTCTCGCGTCATACGTCTCGTTTCTCTCGTTCCTCTTTACAACAAACAGGCCGTGCAGGCAAACACATCTTGCCACGTACAGCCGGTTACTTCGCTACACAGGTAATAAGCTATCCACTGATATTTTGTATAGCTTGCCGACATGAAATACTGAAAAACAACAGCCACTAGATTTCGTTATTTTATGTCCGGTAGTAACAATTTATAAATATTTGAAAAGTCTTGGCGTCGGTTGTTCGCAGCGGCTTATCATGCGTTCATCCGCAATCCTTCGTACTAAATTAAAGCTTTGTTCCGGCTGAGAACACTAACTCGTCATGACAACGGGAAATTTATTATTAGTGTAATGTAAACTGAAATGTCCTGTTTCGCAAAAAAAAAAACATGAAGAGAGGTACAAGCTTGGTGAATTATTGCGAAATCGATATTTAACTATACTGTGACCAAGGATGAGCTGAAAAACTCAAATTTTACCTTTGCACAACGGAACGCAAGATTCGAACACGCGACAAAAAAACGATATGGCTTGTGGGGTGTCGCCGACGCCGATTGAACTGCTTATTGTTCCCGTCCGCCGAGTACATTTACTGGTAGATCGTCGGTTAAGGGGTGCTAGGTAAGCAGCGCCCAGTCCTCAACGATGATGTTCAAGACGCTTTCTGCGTTTCGCTGCGTGGGCAATCACAATCTGACAATAGACACGGTATGAGAAGTACGTGATTTGTTCAAAATTATCGTTATGTAATGTATTTTCAAATATCTCGTTGTCTCAGCTGTTTCTGTCTACGGATTACGAAGAATATAACTTGAACAATGTACATTTATGTCCATGAAGAGAGCTGATGTTATTGTTTCGAGATAAAAAAATAAGTTAAGCAACTTGTAAATATTTAGGCGAATGAAGTTTGTAATGAGTCTAGTTAAATTTCGTAAGTAAAATCTCTGCTTATTTGAACACATTGTGTCATACATCTAATCTCTCCATTGATGCAAATACACAGTGAATTATCAATAATAATTTTGGCACTGGCCGTACCAACAAATAAACAGGTATTATATGAATAAGAACTGCATGTATTGAAAAGCACTGCTGGAACAGCCATAATATCTAACTAAGTACGAAGGATGCTGCATTTAACAATATAGTTGATTTTATTTGCTTTTTTGCCCCTGGCTCCATATACCTCTCTCTCTGTTTTGATTGCCCAGAATGTTTGTCGTAAACAAAGCATATTTCGCTGAGAATCATACAGTGTCAAAGTTACGTTCTGATGGCGTCGCCCAGAGCTGCGTCATTACAAATCGACAAAAGCTCTACGCTTACTCAGGCGATAAAGAAATCGGAGTGCTGGAACTTGATAGACTGGATAGAGCGATGGACGACACCTCCAATCACTTTCTCAAGCTTGCAAATCTTTTGCTGAAGCCAGATAAGGCTTATTTCGAACCTTCTTTTTATTTGAATTTTATTATACTAAGCAATCAAAACTAGCTTTTTCACTACCAGGCATTGCTAAAAATATATATCGGCTTCTCAGTAAACTCCTCTGAGTTTTTTTGCAAAAACATAAATAAGATATCGGACTATTTACATACGCAAAGGTATACACGGTTCTGCTTATCGCCCTGAATAGACACCAAAGGACCGCTAGACTTGATTTTTGAATACATCACAGCTGTAGAAAAATAGGACCAAGCTGTACTAAGCTACTTCAGTAAGAGGCAGGTATACAACAGCTACTCGTAGAAGACAACCCTGTTTCAGCGTATAATCAATCCAATGCTCCGTAAAGCCAGACAGCCCTAACATCCCTTTTGTAGCTAGTTGTTCTTATTCTCGGGTCTTCGGGCCTAGACGGTTTTTCTCAATTTGGCATTCTGCCCTACGCTGGACAGTGAAGGCAAAGACTGTCAAGTCTATACCGCTATGTTGCTTCCTTATACAAACTTCATTGCCATTCCAAAGCCACATGCAACTCGTACCTAGCTACTTCCACTCTGTCTTTCGAGTTTTCATTGCATACTCAGCGGGGCTTCTCCTTCAATGGGGATTGTTCCCTAACGTCTTTCGTCGTAGAAATATTTGGTGCTTGAAGTGGGAATAAAGTTACCCGTGGCTCAGTGGCGAAGACATGTGGCCATCTAATGCTGTCTGGATTCTCCGGCCACGATCCTAATCCTTGAGGTACGTAAATCGAATCTGTAGCCACTCTTCTAAACAGCTTGCAGAGAGCGTAAAGAAGCTTGAAGCTTAAAAAGAACGGTTGTGGTGTTCCGGTAAGAAACAGATTCATAAAACCATAAGGAAATTATTAACAGGATTAAACATCACCTTTATGATAAAGTTTTGTTCGTCGTTAAGTTACTGCTTTATTACATCTATCCGTATATGGCTCACAGAACAAAAACTGTTAATTTGAGTTTCGCCATGAGACATGATAATGAAATGGTGGCTATTAAGCCGACGGCTAGCTGACTATGGCGCCACTAGCTAACAAAACAAAGATATTCTATGTATTCGAAGACGTACATACCAGGATGTATTGTTTAAACTTTCACTAACATTATCAGCAGTTTTTAAAAAATACGATATGTTCTATTTAGATTGGGAGAACGTCCCAGCATCAGACATCAACAGTTCGTTCTTTATAAATTCACGCCAATCCGATTCCGTCATGTAATTGCTATTGAATACAAACAGTATGAGTATAGAATACCCTTAAACAGGGGTCCATTCCCTAGGTTGCATGTATCGCCACTGGCGAAAATAGATACTCTTTAGGGAAAGCAAAGTACCGAATGGGGAGGAAAGGTGAAATAGGTACTATTGTTTACCATTCTCTTTGTTTAAGACCAAGTTGCTTCCAACAAACACTTTCGGGCAACCATAAGATGAAGAGCTTTATGGTACCTTACCAAAGCAACACGACCGAGCGCCCAGTTAGTTTGAGTTGATGCACCGCTGAAAAAAAACAGAGGTGGCGTCTAGGACGTGTATCAGTGTTAGCAATGAGTAATCATGACTACGTGAAATGTCATAAGGAGTGGACGAGCGTAAATGCAAAAGGCTTGAGTGTGTATCATTGAATGGACACCTTTTGTTTATCAAAGAAATGATGATGCCATACCGACTGCAACCCATCCGATTGATTTCTTCTGTTTCGTGCCTGGTCCCAATTGCCTCTCTCGATAAATGCTAGAGCATTACAAGAGTCCATTTCATGGTGCGTGAAACGATAATGGGCAGGTAGTGGGTATAGTCCGAATGTAGTGTTGACGTTGCCTTATTAATATTGACATTGAACCTGTAGCCCCTACTTTACTGATAAGACCACGAGGATCAAAAGCAATTCATTTGTCTGTTAAAGGAATTCTATGACAGGACCCAGTTCAAAAACTATAATATGGTATAGGAGTAATATAGTAAAGTATATACAGTAATATAGTATAAAAGTTTATTGTTATAATACATATCCTTGTTTTCTAAAAAATTACTTTCTCCCCGTATGTATCGACTTGCGGATCAAATCCCTTCTCAGTAAGAAGCGTATAACAGCTAAAGCGTTCTATAGACCAATTGTTACAAAAGTAGATCTGAACAATATGCCGAATGAAGAAAATACTCCTCACTCTGTTTTACTTAATCAGATACAACAAATTTGTTCGGAAGTTGAGAACCGTGTCTATCCCGTTTTATGGTATTAGGTCATTGTTTGCTAGAATTTTTTTCAACTAGATTTATCTATGCAAATGTTTCTTTTATTTGCAGAGAAGGTTCTCGCTAGAGACGCGTTTCCGTTGTCCCGTTTCAGCAAGCTGAGTCTTCTTCTACTTTACATCCTTGCTCTGTCTTCATCCCCCACAGACGTCACTTAGTTAGCGTAACATTCATTCAAGCACTAATCCTAACCCCCCATCGCACTCAACCTTCCGACCCTACTGTTCCAACTAGAATACTGAGTTTCTTCTTTGCTCGATACGTTTGCGTCAATCCAGGTGGGCTTATTTTTTTTTCCACTGGACGAGGTCCTGTCTATCGTTCAGGAAAAGGTCGTGTCCATAAGGGGAGGCCGCACAGCTAGATCCTGTGCTCGCTATAAGGAGTTGACCGAGTCGTCAGCCTAAGATCCACAATGAGGTCAACAACAGCAGACTGGCTTGCCCTCCTCATTGCCACCGCATTACTTCACTTGATCGCTTTGCTTGTCGCTCTTGCTTCTGTCTAACAATTTCTCGGGCACATTTATGTTTGCAGCCGCTTGTCCGCCAGCCTGCTGCTGTGTTTTTGTGTCATCGCATCGCTGCTGCTGCGCTGTGCTCTTTTCCTAATCTTTAAGGCTGAAGTGGTTGGTACATATGTACCCCTAGGATGCTCGTGGAGACCCTACCGACCGACGTCGAGAATAGCAGAAGATTTGCTAGAAGAATATGCCCCTCCGACCTATGAGACTAATGTTTTTATGTAGCACCAGGAGATTTAGAATCATAGGCACAATGTTTTATTTGATCCTGCCCAACGTCTGCAGATTAAACCACCTCGCCCTGCCAGGAAATGTCGTTTGTGCCAACATCGCAAAGTACTAATCAGGTAAAGCGTAAATGTACTAACAAGCACAACAAACATGCCGACTTTATTGTGAAATTCTGACGGTGCTGAAGTCATATTGAATAGCGTATCTAATCATTTTTTTACCATTCATTTTCTTTCTGCTATTTGAATGAAATGTAGTCTGGACGTTTCCTTACATTAGGCAAATTGTCTAGTGTACACATCATAGAACTTGGTAACCCTTCAAGCATTTTTATCATCTTTCCAAGTCATAATAGAGTAACAAACGTAACATTATAACAAAATGAGACTGCGTTGGCTTTGGTTACTTAGTTCAAAAAGAAAAAAACCAGCAACGGACTACAGGAAACATTTGTCAGTTGAATACGACTATTAAGCACATGTTGTTGTATTTAGCGTTTATATAAATTCGTGTAATTGTGAACGTGACTGCAATTGCTGCGAATCATGGGATTGGAGCCTATGACCGCTCGACATACTGCAGCTGTAACCTGTACGAAAGCGGCACAGCTTCACTCAGCTAAACATTTTTAGAATTTGGCCCAGAAAAAGCGACGTAAACGTTGGCGTTCTGCCCTATTCAGTAGACAATTCAGATACATTTGCAATCACTGTCCAGAATACTCTCCTTGCTGAGTATAGACTGTGGCCATAGACTACCTCAACAAGAACGTGAAGGCGTTTCATCATAGCTTCTCAAATGTTCGACTATTCTAATCAACAAAAACCAAACGCTAACTTTGGTTTCTTTTTAACTTTTGCAATTTCAGCACCGCTTAACTAGCAAGTTGGGTTCCAGGATTATCACAAACTTCCCTAAGGAGTAGAGAAGTACGATAAAACAACTACGCGATGCATCTGTAAGTAGAACGATATATTGTAAGTGGACTCAACAGAGCAAAGCAAATCTGAATTTGTTTCTAGATTTTGTCAGAATTCTTCGAGTCATGTTTTAACATCAGCTTGAAACACCGAAACCTGGAAATGGCCGATCTACGTTTCGTTGCTTAGGATTCGGCCAATACTACCTAAGCCAATCTGTACAGGTACAATTGGGCGCTGTAGATAACTTGCTTCCTTCCTCGAGTTGCTATAAACAAAAAAAAAGAAGATGTCTCAATTCTGAGATTCTAAAGAGCCTAAGCACTATCAAGCTCAAGTGGTTCCTTAAATATCTATTGGTTCGTACGGCCCGTCATACTAAAGGTAGTACGTACGTGTCGTAGGTGCTTAAAAGAACTCAGGACAGAAAGAAACGCATTAAGAAAATCGTTCTTCAAAAGACTTCAGAAAAAGCATTGATTTGGTCGCTCAGCTATACATTATGGGAAGCATTATGTGATTACTTTCAATTGTAATTAGAGTTCAAGTTAAATAAACTACGCGTGTGGGCGTCAACGTTGGAGCTTGACGGCGCAGAAAAACCGCATATTTAAAATGTTTGCTACAAAATTTACACCATCAAATTATAGTGTGAGCGGTAACGAATGAACGCGTACTCGACCCTTCTTCGATGATATTCAACGTTCACCCACTACAAACATTTTTATTTAATTTTGTGAAAATTTTTATCATTACTAATGATATGATTGTAAGCACTCAACTGAAGTAACACGACGATTCTTGGCATTTTGTTGGGGTGAACTTTGATAAACCTGATTACGATGCCTCATACTGTACACCAGCACATGGCATGACCATCCCATACGCTTTGATTGTGTCTTCGATCGATCGTTCCTTTTGTTCGGTTGCAGGCCAATGACAGGTAAATCGGGACGTTATAGTATCCACTTGTAGATCTGCTTTCTCACCGCCTTGCTCACTGTCACTGATCTCTGATTCCGCCCAATAGCTTTTGGTGACCTACAGAAGCCGGTTTAATTGAGCTTGAACGAAATGCTTCAATGTTTTTTTACCAAGGGCCTTCGTACATCTGAGCTGGGTGTCTAACGCTACCGAATACGCAACTAATTTATTTTTTTATATCTTATTATAAGCGAACGGGCCTCTTCTGCCTGACGTCCCTGACGCGAGCGTATGCTAGGCTGATTCACACTTACTTCCAGCTCTTTACGAATTTTAACCTGAATTAATAGCATGATATCGAAGCATATGAGTGCGTATGCTTAAAATAGACGCGCGACTTTTCAATGAACACAGAATTAGGCTTACTTCGAAAACGTGTACTTATTACAATTGGCCAGTATTAAGCGAAACATGAATAGCGTCACCCGAATTGTGTTCTTCCTCAATGAGATGGCCTTTTTTTCGCATTCATCCTAAAATGAGAGGGTCCTACACACATTTTCGCTTTTTAAAGCGTGTATCCATTGGAATAATTTTAATGTAGAGTGTATGCTAAAAATTTTGTATCAGTTGCTCACAGTCTGAATCAAATTCTACCTCTTGTCGAATGGTACACAAGGGCAACGGTAGCAGCAAACGCACCCCGTGATAACTTTGATCGGTTTTGTTTAAATTTCTAGACTTCCGGAGTCAAGAACGAATCGACGTATTGCAAACATCGCATATGGCGTGGCCTGATTCCGTTTAAGCCTACACGCTTACCGGAAGCTCGTTATCAAAGAGTCACGTTCGCAGAAGGAAGGCAACTTTTCTAAGCGTAAGCCATAGGTAGTTGAAGGTCTCGTCGCTATCTTAACTATCAAAAAGAAAACAAAAAAAATATATACATCTTGTATGCGGGGAGTTAGCATATTACGTACATAGGGCTAAAGACGATACCGCCAAACACTACTATCAGAGGCTAAAATTGACAGGCGAATAGGGCCTTTACTTTTGGTGGGACCACCCATATCTGAGGATTCATTTTCACTCTTCATGACCCCACTTTCTTAGCAACTAGTTAATAACAACTGTATTAAAATCACACGGAAATAAATTAGAGTTTAATAGGTTCTAGAAAGCCATTTTTGCAATCGCGGTACGGAAATATTATTAACCACATGTAAATTCGCGTACTCATAAACCTATGTGTTAGCTTGATATATATATATATGTACGCAGAAAAACGACTTTTCAAAGGTTTAGCGGACAATGGCAGTTACAACTGCAACTTGGTACTGACTAACGACGTAACCTATATAAAGGCGTAATTTAATTTTCTTTGTTTACACTGTTTGTGCAGACTTTTTTTTTTATAAAAGAGTTTGCAGAGAAAAGCATCAGCATCTTCTGTAATGTAATAATAATAATCAAAATTCTAAACTTCATAAATATGATAATGAGTGAATTGAAGTAATGAGGCATTAATCTTATGAGGCCATAAGATCCGCTTTACGAACCGAATCAACTTCGCTGCGTTCGCCAACGTGATACCCGTTGTTCTACAAAGTTGAAAAATCCCATTGCTACTTACATCATGGTGCCGTGATGTTTCACAATTCAGCTGACGGAATCCTAGGCACCGCCAGCTGTACATCCAGCTCGATGCCTACTCTTATGTTTAGCTTTAATTGGTAACGATTTGCTCTATACTCGTGCAGGGTCGGACTCCCTGCACGACAAGTGAACTTAAATTATCAATCAAGATTGATTAAGCCCAATCCGCAAAACCATTTTGGGATTGTTAAAACTCTAATCCAGCTCTTCAGTAAATAAGAAATCTGAAGAAATCGCTTCATCGATTTCGAGGGTACTTTTGCGAGTGAGCTCTTTGAGCAAGCATATTCAGAGACGATCGTAAAAAAAATGAATATGATCTCATAACGTGTAAAATTAGTTTTCAAAAAAAAAAATACCTCTTTATATGTACTTTCGATGCAAGGATATTACCGGTTTCTGTTGATAAAAGCACAAGTAAATAACGCGAATTGTAAACGAATAGCAACAATAGTAAAGTAGTGAAAATCTGTTTTTTAATGAAGAACGCTGTAGGAACATTAAGAACTGCCTATACGTTGTTTTTACAAATACCTTCTTCTAGGAAACCGTGATTTAACCGAACGACATACATACGAACAAAGCTCTCTTCATCTTTTTTTTTTCTCCTATCCTCTTTCTCCCTTTCTCTTACTCTCAATTCATTTCGCGTCTCTTGAGGCCGGATCGGACACGCCTGACCAGGTCTTCCACGTTCGGATTTTCCCGTTGCTTCGTGTAGCTCTCTTCTGCGAAAAATGCTGGTGCTATTTTAGTTGCATTGGTAAGGCTGCCAGCTAACCCCACTCACAACATCCGCACTTGCTCGATCGACTCGTTGAGGTTCCAGCTGCCCGTGAATCGAATGTCGACCCTTTTTGCCGAGCTCTGCGATGCCTATCAATCGCTTGAGTGGATAATAGACTGCTGGGTAAGCAACGGAAGCCAGAATACCGGTGCAATGCAGTGTACGCGCACACTGCACACATACCACAAAAGAGCACTACCAAGACGCAGGAGGAAGTCCGCGTGACATCGTCGATCTAAGACTCGAATCTTCATCCGCCGTCCGTTGATCCATTCTTAGCGGTGCAATGCTATGCAAAGGCGCTGCGAGTAAGTCGCCGAACTAGCGAGCCAGGGTGGCCCACAAAAGGACAGCGTTGCACGCCGCAGGACGACCGAATTGTCTGAAGGAGCAAATCAGCTGAGGATTAGCGCGGCTATCTGGCATGACTGCGCAAGCAAAGACTAACGGATGGAAACGATTGGACGGCCACGATCCAAAGAAACACTGTCAAGCCCAAATCAGGCCACGCGTAGTCCACAACAGAATTCAGTCAACCAGCCAACCGACAACACAAAGCCAGCCAGAACGTCTGGGTGTTGAACACTCGTGCATAGAAAGCTGGGGGGCAAGCGGCATAGATGACCGATCAGCGTGTACCTAGCTATGTGAGCTGAACAAAAGGCCAGTTGTAAGGCAAGTCAGCGGCTGTCCATCGCTCCCAGTCAAGGGTGGCGATATATCAGTAATTTTCAACATTATTTTCGTTTTTGGTTATTTTTATTTGCCTGTTCTCGAATAAACAAAACGCTTTGGATGCAACTTTTTTGTTTGCTAGATTTGGGGAAAATACTCGACTTAAGGATAAGTCGAGTACCGACTACATCAAAGTTCTGATAAGTATAGGACAAGAGAGCTTATGCTTTCTTACCTCGCCCTTTCGTCAGAAACTTTATCTGAAGGCGGTTCTTCTTCAATTTGTTGATATATCGTTGTATTGTACGCCTGTTCATCAGCTATTTCTAGAGATCATCTACTTAATAATACACATGCTGCTGATAACGCTGAAGTTAAGTATACGCTCCTCATAACTAACCTGAACAGACGTGTTGGTACTCAATTTATTTGTGGCCAATGTAGACGAAGTAATCGTCTCAAATACACGGCACCAATCATTTCTGGCCTTCGTGTCAAACCCAATACTATGCTCTACATATGTACGACGATTATGGCCTATAGGTCTTTTCCCAGTTCAGGTTCACGGTTTTTATGCAGACTAGAGCGTTCTGCAGCGCTAAGGGTCCACCATACGAACGTCCCGCGTCATTAAAGATGGTGGCGATAAAAATGAATACTCAAAATAAGAAGCAGCTGGCGCCAAACACTTAACGAATCGAGGGCAAATTGCACACAGCGCGCGGCTTTTACCGTCTGCGTTCTCTCTCTCCATCCAACTGGCATTTTGGTTCCGAACGAAAGAGAACATTGTAACTAGTTCTCGCGCTAAAGCTTATGTTGTCGCGGGGGTTCAGCTTGATGCAAAAGCTTATGGAACGCAGCGTGGTCCTTTACAAATAATTACCACGACAATGGCAGTGACAAACGCAACTTGTTTTACTTAGAACGGTTGGTCTTCGGACAAACAACGGTAAATAAATGCATTTTGGATTACTTCTTCCTGGGGCGGCATTGTCTGAAAATAGCCCCCGCTAACAGAAGCCGCTATCCTCCTTACTTTACATTTTGTTCCATATGCCGTGGCTTTATTATTGTTGTTAATTAACATGTATATTGTATTGTGTCTGTAGATGCGACTACAAAAGCGTATAAAAAGCAAGCTTTCTTTTTAATTAATAATTAAAGTGAATCAAGAAAATGGTACTTACTATTTGATAAAACATTATAAAATTGAATGGATGAAAAAGGTCAGGAGAATAGATTTTCGACAAACAGCCAACTTTTTACAAAAAAAAAAAAAGTAGGTGATGTTTTCATCATTTTTCAGAGTTTATTAAATTTTAGCCCTGTTGGCCACATTACGTCGAATAACATGAACATGAAAGGTGTTCGGGCGGCCAATGATAGATGACGTGTATCCGGTCGCCCAATATATAGCTACTTGTATTTCCATTATTGCTGCAAATTTCGGCAAAAACACTTAACCAGTTACTCAGACTGGTCCATTAAACCTATATAATTAAACCTTTTTGTGGTTGATGTATGGACCTTGCGTTTTTTATGCTACCAGTACAACTTTATACTGACACAGAGCAGCAAAGGTTCACTTTTTCTACTTTCGGTTATTTAAATGAGATCAGGTTGAACTTGGTATGAGTCGCTAATGCGCATCTTAAAGCGCATTGCCATGCTAAATATGAGGCATAGAGTCACGCTGGTTCAATTCTTAGCATCGTAAAAAAAATACCGTTATAAATTGATTAGGGAATGAGGAAAAATAAAAAATTGTTATTATTAAAAATAGAAATTGCTTGAAGGATAATAGGTTTGTTGGAGAAACCGTAGATAAGCTCAAAAGGTCCTACTCCGGTTAGGTGTCCAACGGGGGTGCAAGTGCTTGATGCCATGAATAAAATTTATGATTTCGCGAGCTACATAAAGATAATTTTTAAAAGTATTTAAAAATCATGTTAAGCTCTTATTGTACTTACTCATAAAGTGTGAAGACTCTGCCCATTACTCCCGAATGATCCTATTGCCTGGCGAAGCTATACTGATCGTATAAGATTCACAGATATTCTAGTATGTACGTAAAGTCCGATTACTGGCACTAGTAGTTTGATTTAACTCTGCGAAATTTAAAAACGGACCTAGAAGCTTGTCGTTGTTGACAGGTTTTTTTTAATCATAGTTTGACAATTTTTAGTGTCTGAAGTAATTTATCTCAGAGCTCGTCATAGAGCTCGTCTGATTAATAGCTGAAATGGTCGGCGCTATTTCTGTCAATTTTTTCGTTCATATAAAATCTATTTTACGCACGTATGAGGCAGATCGTGGTATAATTGTATTTTGTGAAACTCTTATACCTCATTTTTGCTCTCACTATGTCTGGTTGCTAATCTAAATTAAATTATGCAGTAGTATAATAAAGTAAATACCAATGGAGATACTTTTCCAATCGCACTTTAAATCACTGCTATATTTGTTGCTTGATTTAACGAATAATAAAGACGTACATATATCTTGCAAGTTCAGATGATTTTTCCTTTGCGACCCGATATAACTTTCGCTATGCGACGTTCATACTTTTGTCACATTTTGAATTGTTCGACAGGCTTACATATTTTTCTGGGCATTAGGGAGGCCTTCACGACAGAGTTTGCTCAGACAAGCCGACCCTGCCTTTGGTTTCTTGCCATTTAAGAGTTAGTCGGCGGTGCAAAGTTGCTTCCAGTCAAAGCAGCTGACATTGGTTTCTACCTTAGATATGAATTAGCGGGTATAAGCAAAGATGCTTTTGGCTCATTTTAGAGTATTTTCTCGTGATTATATTTCAGTTAAGATGACAATGTCTCCTTGGTTTCGAAACTGTGGTTCACGATATCAGTATCTATTTTTTTTTACGTAAGCAAATGCATAATAGTTTTCACTTTGTTTTTACACTATACGCTTGTGAGCATTTCTTAAATGTACACGTATATACACGACCTGCTTATTCTCAACTATAGGAAACTAACAGGAGAAGTCTCGGAAGGTATTCTTCCTACCGTCTACGTTGCAATTAATCAAAGTCACTTGACAACACAAATTTAGGTTAGAGTACATTATTTATGTAGAAACACAGAATTATGTTTAAGTTAATTAAGTCTTTGGAGTTATAGTTAGTTATAAGCTTCCGAGGCACTAGCACCCATTCAACTGGGATAAATGGGTTCTTCGCTCAGGCTTCTCGGCAAACCTCCCCAGGCTCCGCTGCAATCAATATTATAAATAATACGGCCAGCAACAAAAAAAGATTGACCGAAACTTTAAACCTAATATCACTAGATCGCATATATTGATGGCCCCAACAGCGATGCCCTGGCGCCGTCGTGGCACATGCTTCTGCCGGAAGCAGAAAATCACCCGGCCGAACAAACTGCGAAAAACAACAATCTATGGATTTTGCCCCAAGTAAGGCCAGTAAACTTATAGAAAGCACAGTTTGGCGCCAAAAAAGAAAAACGCGCTACGAAGAGCGATAAACATTATTTCTGTTAGTTAATTTCCTTGCTATTTATTTTATGGCTTCCGCAGCATATTTAACAACAATAACAATAGGTGGCCGCGATGAGGTGCGCTGAGTTCTACAGCATCTTAGCACAATCTTCCTTTTATTTTCTTCCATTTAAGGAACTCTGGATAAAAGTACGCTGTGTTTCGATCACTGTCCAAAAGCGCATCAGGAACAAATAGAGAGCACGCAAATATATTTATTATCAGCAGGCTTTTCCTATTGCGAATAAAATTATAACCACCGTAACGTTGTATGTCAGGAAACGTATCGAAAGGGCTTTCCTGAAAAACACAGTTGTATACTGCATAACCATGCAACAAGGAGACACGGTACGGTTAGCAGACCCTTCTTGATGATGATTTTTTCTTGCGCTCTTTACGGATTACCATTTAGTATTTGCTGTAATTTCTGTTCATAATAAAGTTCCATGTTTACCACAATATGACATCTTCGAAGGTGTGCCAAAGTGTTGGGCGAAACACACAATCTATGTAGGAAATATTGTTATATTAGAGCTTAGTGTTATTTAGTCAGTGCTATCGAAAATATTGTAAATTGGACGTAAACCGAGCGGCTTTAAAGTAATAATAAACAACGCGTTTTTTTTTGACACGAGGATCGTTGAGGCGGTGCTCTCTCTCCTTTTAAGCAAGTCTCTTTATCTCTGAATTTCCTTCTATTCGTAATATATATTATCAAAAGCCGATTTGCCACTTGCCAAGAATCAGTCAAGACTACGGCGATCTGAAAGTTCTCATGGTTTCTGAAACATTTATCATACAAGTGACCGGAGAGTCTTACGATCGACTCAGCGTTTTTTGAAAAATGCCGTACTCCCGTAAATCCGTAGTAAGTGAAAAAGAAAGGAAAGAACGATCTAGTCAGTGGTATTTACTTTCATTTAATGCGGCAATATGAATTGATGTGACTTAGTAAGGACGTTTTATCTAGAACATATAAGAAATAACCGAGAATAAAATGTTCATCATGAAAGAATGTTGCCAGTTGTCCATGCACCAACAGGACGGACTTTGTTTTTGGCAAGAATCAACTAAAAGGATCGTGTGTTTGTTACTAAAGAACTTTTTATTATGAGTTCTACCGATAGTTAACACATAAGCCAAGAAAACTAAGAAAAAAACATCACGCTATCTGGAAAAGCAGGATCACATCGCGCGATCACTAACCACCAAGTACATACATAGACACCGAAATTGTTTTTAGCAAGCGTATCGTATGAATAATGAAAAAAGCAAGCCAAAATCGACCGACGCTATGACCATACGTCCAAGTTCCTGTAAAAAGCGATTACAAGTGGTATACCTACAAGTATTATAATTTAAGTAACAAGATAGGACACAACCGTTTGCGGACTGCTCCCATAGGACCTCCTAGACACCATGATAAAATATAGTAACATTAATCGTTCCTGGGATACTATCTATATGCGAGCATTTTAAGCTTCCGTCCAAGATCAACTGCTCGGTATGGCTATGGGCAGAGCAGGGACCAAACAAGCGAAACCCACGAGAGAGTAACGAAGGCATCGGAGGTGGGCCGTAAGGCAAAACGATGTAGTTGTGAGCTTCCTTTGCATATGTCCAATATCCCTCCGACTATGCCGGCAGCTACACAGTAACACAGGAAGCACAAGCTAACTTTTCCGCGGTTCGTGCCTATCTACCTTACCTAGCTGATAGTCACGATCCAGCCAGTTCGAGCCGTTTGATATAAATCTCTTACGGCGTCACGCAGGTCATGACTACCTGTGGGCGTATCTATCCTAATCTTTATGGGCATGCGGTGTATTCCACTTAATTACAATACACCACGAACGCCAGCACCGAAGAATTGTGGAAGCTCCACCCAAGTGAATAAGAAATAGCGGTAGTAACGAAATACTATTTGAAGATTCTGTATCAATTTTGTCTGGCGTGAATACGTTCATGAACAGTCACAATCTGTTGAAAGCTACAATAGATTAAGAGTTTTTGTTTGGAGACCTTTATGGTCAAGGAACGTTGTAAACATTTGGCAGATTTTTTATTTCTTCACATCAAATGTGCTAAAGCAATTTATTATTTGGGAACTTGTTTTTTTTTCTTCAATCGTAAATTCACCAAAATTCGGGGATATTTTTTTTCAATTTTCGACGATTTTGTCCGTCCCAGTTTATTTAAATTGGCATACGTGACTTAAAAACCCTGACATTTCATGGATCTACTTCACGTGTGCCCTACGAAAGCACATAACATAATGTTTGATAAAAATAAGAAAATAATGAGCGCAAACACTCATTTATGAGCTCTGAGAAATGCGATCTAGTTCATTTGCAGTTAAGCTTGCTTGCCCTCCGAAGGCATTTTAGGAATGGAACTTGTTCCTGGGGCATTTATATTAAGTCTAAGCTATTAGTCTGGACTAATCTATGGCAATCGCAATACGCATTGGCACCAAATCGTTTATTACATAGAAAGTCAACAGCATTTGTGAGTTAACTGTAAGTTGTCATTAAAAGCTGAGCGAGCGTTTGCTCATTTGGCTACTTTAGATGTGGTTCCTCCAGAAGTGTCCCTCTAGGGAATATAGGGAGCATCTAAGTCTTTGGTATTAGATAGGATAAGTGGACACGAATCAGGACTTGGCGGGTTATCTGAAGGAATTGTGGATAACGGAAGTTCACTTAAGTTCTCGTTCAATGATGGTACTTTACGTTGGAATTAGTCTTCGATCCCGCTCGTCTGATCGACATGAGGTCTCTTGGTGTACCAATCGACGGTGTAGATTAGTTTTTTTTCTGATAACTATCAAACAAACCGAAAAATCCATTGCTCGATTAAAGGAAGACTAGTTAATTGATACCTCGAATGAAGAGCTAGCAGAGTGAAAGTCTCATTAAAAAAAGGAGAAAGTGTTAAATGTCTTTTAACGTTTTGAAAAGGCTACCATTCAATTCACGCTGAGTTGCGGCAAAATGAACGCCAAGAGTAACATTAATATACCGGTCATATACAACAGAAATACATATAGGCACGAAAAACAGTCATAATTAACTGAATTGTGGCATTAATAATAGTTGGGTATACTTTCAAACAGTGCTGGCCATTCGCCACTGCATTAGCTCAGCCAGTCGGTCAATGAGTACAAGTTGTGTGATTCAACAATTTTGTCTTTGTACTATTCTCTTAACGGTAACTTCGGCTTCTTGTGCCGATCATCACAAATACGCACAACGCTTCTTATACCCGTTCGATTTGCTTGTAAATATTTCGACACTATAGAACACACACGTGGTGTCCTACATCTCAGCCCCGATGAATCTAGATTCACTCCCTTCTTGGGCCTTGTACCTTATACCTTGCTCGTCCCTGCAAACAGCTTTACCTTTTTCTTACTCGTCAGACAGCACTCTCTAGCATTCTGATTTCCGATAACGAGATCATAACGCAAAATCGGTGCTTTGTGGCGACACGCTTCCCAGCACGAAACACGCTTGTTTCGGCTTTGACAGCCCTTGTTAGGGATCGAAATACGTAAGGCTACGAAGAGTGACACTGTCAGTCGAGAAGACGCAGGGATTGCTGCACGCAACACGGGTATATGGGTTTGGGGAATTTGCGCGCCGATTTGGGTACCCAAAACGATGGTCAGAAAATGACCGTCGCCTTCAGCTGTTTCCTTCTATTACCTGGTATGGTACATCCGAGATGCCAGATTGACGTTATCCGTACTTGGCTGCTTACTCTGAACCACCGTAGCTCCCATACACACAGCAGCTTAGTAACGTTGAAGCCAGTCGGGTCATTGATTTAAACCTGTACGAAACTTGTGATATTTTTCAATAGCAGCTATCTTTATCAGTTTGCCCTATATTAGATAGGGTAGCCCTAGTAGTGTTCGGTTATGGCTAAACGGCATTACTTGAACCCTTCAAAAAAGAAATCGACTTTCGTGCGTTGTTTTACTGTGCATTTTCTAACTATTAGTTTTGCTAGGCCAAACTGAAGACAGTTTAAGGCATCATCATTAAACCTGAGCAGAACACTACTGTGAGCTTAAAGGGGCACTTGCATTGATATGAGACACTTTCTTATAGATAGCCTTTGTATAATATGTATAGCGCGTCGCTGGATCTTCTCTATCATTTCTAATATTTTGGTGCTCAATGTAGTTCTTTTTAATTAGTTTACGTAACTGGTAATTGCAACAAACAGTAGCATTGTGTTGTTAATTAAATTTCCTGTTCTTAGGAAGAAAATATGATTTTGTCAAATCTGGTCCAACAGGTTTCCTTCTATCTGACCTCAAGCTCTGTTGACATTGTCAAGTAGCAGGCGAACATGTAAATGTTGCAATGGTTAAAGCTTCGTTTTTCATTAAGGCAAGCTCAAAAGGCATTTTCAAAGAGATTCATTAAAGTTTGTGGAGAACTAGACGACGCTGCATGAGGCCAGATGAATCTGACCGCACCTGAGCTCTAAATCTATATTTTACTTCTTGAAACCCAGTTCGTAGCTTATTAGGAATGGTATATTGAATTGCTTACTGGCGAAAAGGACCTTATACTGCTTATTTTTCCATATCAGTAGGTTAAAGTCAAGTACGGTTATCAATAAGTCAGCATATTGCCCTCAAATAGTACTTTAATGCAACAGTTCTACTAGCCCATGATCTGCTCTATATAATCAAAACTGTCCATCGCTTAACCGTGGTCATTTATAGAAATGCTTACCATATGCCTTCTTCACGCAGTAATTACCAGCCAGACTCAGCTACGTATTACCGATTCAACAGATGTATGCTTTACCTGGTCAGATCTAGGCCACACGGAATGGCTAGGCCTTTGCACCTACAAACCTATTTGAATAATAAATCAATGTGGAATAGACTTATTCAAATGCGTCAAACAAGTCATTTACATGGGCTTGTTAAACGAACCAATTGCATATTGAGTACATATAGGACGAACAAATATGACAGTGTGGTGAGCTACGCCTTCATCTAAGCGAGAACCTCACAACGATCACTGCATTCTTGGGAACACCGGCTGGTCTCGAGTTTTTTTTTCCGATTCTTTATATAGCGGCGCTCCATTTAGCTTATCCGTTGTAATTAGATCCGAAAAGTTAATTTTCCTTTGGAAAAGACTCGGCCTTATGAATTAAAGTGCAGGACGCCGCAAAAGGCTTAGTGCTCTACATTATCAGCGACTTATTTTTATGACATTTAATATTTTAGTTACAATTAATGACCTCAATGATACGGAACAAGATGTTTAAGAAACCTTCCCTTATATCGATCTCTTTATAATATAAACTTTTTGATAATATACATATTTACGCGCACTTTCTCCTATAGTCAGAAGAGACAAATCTTTGGAGATCAGTTGCTACATTAATACCTCAAAAGGTTATAAATTCATTTCATTCAGAACTAACGGTTATTCAGTACGGCGGATTATATAATGAAACGATTCGATAGAAGAAGCCTTGAGACAACCGATTGCCAACAAAACAAACAAGTTTAGTATTATTAATTAGCTATTTGAAAAAAAGCTATGGAAATGTCACCATTTTCACTTAAAACAGGTTAGAGAGATAGATGCCTGCGAACGGTGTCGTCATGGAAAAAGCAGCGAGTTCTATTGTTAGTTTCATCCAAACACAAGCCTTTTATGCATGACATCATTAGAAAGCTCGCTGCGTTTCAAAGTGACTTCTTAAAGGGAGTACCAACCATAGCGAGCTTCTATCAATGTATACTTCTAAATATATGCCACGTACAATCAGTGCGAAAGTATACACATTCACTGAAACGTATACAGGCATGATTCAACCACAGGTGAACTGCGAGGCCCGAGCTGTCACCTTGGCTCGCTGCGCACCCCCAACTCGTTTGGATCTGTTACTCAGAAACGTGCCTAGACAATTTAGCTTTCTCCGTCTAACCCCCTTGGCGCTTGCTGCCGTGCTCCGCTTCCATTAGATAGGCGGACGTTTGGCGTACCACACAGTTTCACTTATCAGTCTTATTCTGCATGTTAATTCCTGACAATGAAGATGCATATTCCGCTCTTGCTCCTAACAATACCGTGCTCGATCGGGTTAGCCCGTTCCAAGGCAAGATACCGCTGCGACGCTCAACGTTACTCATACGTGAGTCGAAAAGTTACATTTCAACTTTAAAAGAACGATCTTGAGACGAAAACTACGCCGTCAATTTAAAATTGTGGTTTAAAGGTATGGTTATACGCGGCTTTAATATTTTTCTTTCAAAAGGCATTCTTCGCCTCATAGCCCCTTGAGCATAGCGACTCTGAAGAACTAATAATTCTTCGAAATGCAACATCAAGCAGCCTAGAGTGACAACGGTAGCTGTGCTACACATGATTTATTGTGTAGCGTTTACTCTTATATGTATATATCCTAAAAAAGCAAGGTAATGTATGACATATATATATATATGTCATACATTACCTTGCTTATAAGATCATGTCATCATGATGACGTAAATTTCACCAGTCTTTCATCCTACTTGGCACTTAATTTGGCGCCTGTTTTGCATTTTCCCTTTGCTTTTGGTTAGTTTAAGAACTCCTGACCTGATAATTTTTCTTAGGTATGTTGATCCCTGTTGCCAAGTGTCCTGTGATACGAGCGTTCTTTCCCCGGTTTCCCAAGTACCATGAGCCTGCGCGAATGTATGTTCTATCTCCTTTCAAGGGAGATATAATACATGGTCGTGTATTGTGCTGTATGCCCTGCCCCGCCCCACCTACCTTTCAAGAGCTTGCCAGCGCACAGATTAAGGTTTTGCCTATGTTGACCGTATACGCCTGGAACTAGTCGTAAGCACTTGAGTGGCGTGGTACCTGGTTTCGTCATGAGGCCTGTCGTGCTATATTTGTATGTCCAACATCAATGACCTAATCCACCTGCCTTATGTTTGCTTGAGTCAGGCCCGTGCCCATTTGTCCTGCCATTTTTGGAATTTGGTCTTTTTTGTTCGATCCTGATGCAGCGTGCGGCTCTTTGCTCGGCTGTATAGCCCACAAGGACATTCTGGCCTACATTAAGGCGGCACAGTGAAAACTGTCTTACGGTCTTGAATCCTTCTGATGGTCACTGTCCTCCGGAAGTCAGTAAGATCGCTGTGTTTTCTGGGAACCCAGGGCCAATTCTGCTCATAATGGGGAGACGTATAAAGCAACTGATTCAGCCGCTGAGACCGATAACCGTCTGGTATTTCCTTACTATCTTTTTATTCCTGGAATTATGCGAGTCAGGTAGGTCATTACATTCACAGTCTTACTAACCAAGTGTTGTGTATAAGCAGATTTTGTTAGACAGATATGTATCTTTTCTCCTGAGTACCTGTCTTTCTTCTTCAGAGGTATTGCGTATCTTTGAGCTTATCCTCAAGTCCCGGGAACGCTTTCTGCCAGTTAGATATAAGGCTTTAAGTAATACTAGCCCATCCATCTTTCCTTTTGTGTCAGAACTTCGTTTGCATTTTTTCCGGTGATGTTTCTGTAGCAACCAAAAGCACGAGCCTGTCAGCAAGAAGACCGAAATCTTTGTAACTTAGTTACAGCCAATATTTGAACAAGTTTAATTCTACACGAGCGCTTCCTTCTTTTTCTACACTTTCCTACACAATTCGTCCTACGAGAGCGTTCTTCAAGACCCTGATTCTAATACCCTTCTCTATTGTTCTAAACCTTCAAACCGCTAAGCGGGTCTAAGCGTTTATAGCATATAAATGAAAGAGTTTGTGAATTCTGTGCCGACTTATTAACAGTTCAATGTATTCTCCTTTTGGTTTATCAATCAGAATACAACCCTGACCTATTTAGTGTCCATTATGGATTCTTCTATGATGGCTTTTAGCTGCTTTTTTCTCCATTCCTACAACAGCCATTTTTGCACTAGTACATGCGGACTCCGCTATGTTGGTAGGGGTCAGTGAACCTGTTTCCTTTGCGTCGACGTTAAAGGGCTTTAACAATCAAATAAAAGTTACCCATAGCAATAATATATGTATTGAAGTATAACATTTAGAATGCGAACAATCTAAAGCAAGCTTACCGTGTTGAGTTCATGTTTGGAGTCCAATCACTCGTAGGACACTGATGAAAAGGAAATGTCAAGCTTTCAGTAAGGAAAGCTCGTTGGGAGACGGTGAAAAAGAGTCTGGTGCGGCAGTCTGGTGCGTTGACTCCAAAACGGCCGAAAGCCATAACGACGTGCGGCTGGATATTGTTCTTTTAAAGACGGGTAATGATAGCGTGAGAAAGTAATAGAAAAGGTCGTTGGAGTCGATTCATAGCAGCCTTGATAATCGATTCCGATTTGGTTAAATCTTTATGATATTATACTTCCGACTCTTTTTCATACATTTCATTCATTTCAGCAAGAATTGCTGAAAGTTCATCACAGTTTCTACTAAAAAAAAAAACACTATTAGTATTTAAATTTTACATTACATTGTCAAAACTAATGTTCAAAAGACCTTTTTGTATGTAATTCATATTATTAACAGCTATTTGTGTAAGTATACCAATTGAGTATCGATTTATTGATACGTACATTGGGAACTTATAGTTAGATTAACTTAGTATGTGTCAATTAGACACTTTTACTTATTCAGCTTATCCAAATTATCTGATATGCGTTTCCGGGTGCAAAGCATTGCCGGCTGTATTATAGTTCTATTTTCATTCTTCGCTATGATAATATACAATAATAAGCAAATCGTGACCTGCTAGTACAAAGAATATTCAAAGATAATAACCCTGTTACCTTTTTTTTTTCTATAAATATGTATTTTTGTTAGGTAAGTGCTCATTTTTATCTACTAATTACGCTTTATCAAAACAAGCTTTTTGGGTGATCAAAAGCCCACTTTCGTTCCTTCTTTCGGTAAAAATGCTCACAGCCGTAACTGGTGTAGAGTGGAGGTCTACCATAACTATTAACGAATTAAACCCACATGTAGATTAAGAGTGACTTTTACCACAGATTATACAGTTGTTTGTCAATAAATGTAATAATCACATTTGTAGTTTTAAAAATTTGTGTTTCGGTAGGGCATCGTAACGTGTGGCATTTTTCAGGTCTGACACTTTTGACGGTTTAGGTCTTCTTATTCTACGAAAAATTCAGTCTGCATTCTGCTCAGTTTTGGAAATATACATGTAACACTACTCAGATGGTATTGTAAGTGGACCAAAGTATCTATTTAGAAGAAATAACAGTTTATCTATAATGATGTATAACTACTACTTCAGTGCCAGAGAAAGCATCGCAGATTTCCTGTACCCTTTGGAACGCGGTATTATTAGGAATAAATAGAAAATAGGCGATCTATCTGACATCAATCTGAAGCGCAGTTAAGGCGTAGTATCTTGTTCTCTAAACAAGTAAAGTTAATTAAACAAATTTATTCGAACTCTACTGTCCACACGTAGCTCGAATACCCATAATCATCACATTGTGACGTTCTCTGGTATTAGACAGCCAGGTCATCAGAACGTTTCAAAAATCTCTTAGTACAATAATCTGCTCGGACTGACATCTCTTTAGACCCCGCTATCAATGTCCCTAGCGTATTTCTTAGCTTCATGACGAACGGCTTGGGGCTGGGTCTACAGTGAGTCGCGTTGCAGTTGTCAGGTGGGGCATGTCAAGGACATTCTGTTGAAAACGTGGCCTCACGGGACCATTCGCTTCCGGCTCGATTCGTTCGGTCCCTCTGTTGCACTCTCAGTGCTTAATTACGCAGTGTGGTCGCGCTGAACTGTAGAAACGGTGGCAAAACGACGACAACGATTGTAGCGGTGTTGTTCAGGATCTTTTCTTGAAATCCGTGACTCTAGGTGATCTTACGAGTCGTTTCGTTACCGCGATGCCGAGCACACGCTATTGCAGCTGTCGAATTTGCGTTCGCCGTATTAACTAGTAATTGGAGCCACAAACAAAAGCTGCGACGCCTTCGGTGATCACGAGAGCGTGTGAGTAGGTTAAGAGGTCGTAAAATATAGATAGACACAGATAAAGGCAGCTGGGAATAACCAAAGCTAACTTGGCCCACTCAACTAGTATTAAGTGTAGGTGTTATCTTCTGGTAGAAAAAACTGACTACAGTGAAAAGCGCTGAGATTCGAAGGGTCGTCCTTCGACATAGGCGATCACAAATATTATTATACAAACAAAAAAAAAGGTGATATTAAAATAAGGTCTCACACGGTTTCATGTTGATTCCATTTATATTTGTCCATTGTTTGCATCTTTTGCTAATCCGCATCGAGCAAATCTTTGTAAGAATCTACCGAATGTAACTCGTTTTGGTAACGACTTCACAAACTGTTCCTCAGTGCCAACACTGGCGACTTTTAGAACAAACTGACTATAACTCTATTCAGGTAATTCACGTAGACAACAAAAGTAACTATAGAAAAACAACTTAGAAGTTACATAATACGACATACATAATATCTATCTTCAGAGATAAACACCCAAATTGGACTCGGCTGTCTGAAATATTTCACTCAAATGGCTGGAGCTTCGATCGTTATCTAGCCATGTTATGTTCACTAGCAACGGTTTCAGGCAGTAGATTTCAGGTAATAACTATCTGTTAATAAGTTAAATATACCTAAGGTAAAGGTAAATTCAATTAACAGATATGAGTATCTTAACTAGACAAGCGCACGTATGTATGTATACTGCAAAGGAAGTGCAATTTGAAGCGACACCGCCATTGAGGATAGTGTCTTTGTGATAAAGTCTAGTGGTCCCCTCAAACAGCAACTCATACGAGTAAAAATTAATAAACGACAGTTGAATTATACCCCTATGGACTGTGGTTTGTTGCATCGCTAAAGTATGAGAAACTTTATCGGCGCATGCGCAGTAGCCCATAGGATGCGTCAGCAGCCATCTTTACAAAGCGAGTCTATTCGGACAGATACAACTATGTGCTGTATGCCATGGGAACAAGAATCCCTGACATGTTATTGTTTACTCTGTACATTGCTCAGACACGGCATTTTGTTCTACTATATGTCGGACATGGCAGCAGCAGCAGCGGCGGGTGAAAAAGAAATTTGTTAGGCAGCTCTGCTTCCCTATGCTTTGTTACATGTTAAAATATATTGCTACACGAAGTTGAGGGACAAGTGTTCACTAGAGTATTTTGTATTTAGATTACTAATAAGAAATTATTTAATGTAGCTAAACAGAACAAAAGAGATCATTATCACTCTTAGTAAAACGCACATTGAAGGTTACGTCTTATGCAAATAGTTGAGTCATTTCCGTGCGATAAAATTACGATTTATGTTGCAAAATTTAGCATTGTTCAACGGCATAAATTTGATCTTTACCTGTAGCCAATTTGCAACAGTTGAGTAGTGATATTATAGATCTTACGCACCGAACAAAAAGAGAAATAAATTTTCCCAGAGGACCTGTCAAAAAATGATATATTCTAGCAACAACTTCTGCTTAGCCGAAAAATGGCCAGAAAAAATGTCGCATGCTTTGTCCTGTTTGAACGCCACGTAATAAACGCTGTTTCGGAGAATCAGGCAGATAGTCTGGTGTGTCACATAAGAAAAAAGACAGACTGGTCCTCGGCATGGAGCGTTTCACAATTCTGTATCCTTTGTGGATATCACTAGGCCGTGAAGTGCGCGTCAAATTCGGCAGCTCCGCGATCTCCAAGTGCCGTTAGCATATTCTCGCCACATCTGTCCAGTAGAAAACTAATGTGAAAGGGTTCGATCTAGCTTGAACATAAAGGCAAGCGCATGCAAACACGGAAGTGTCCTCCTAACTTTCTAAATTGGTCGACTAATGAATAACCTCATAGTAGCAGTAAATATCCGGCAATATTCTCGCTAGAAAACTTTGACCATCGTTGTCGATTAACTTAAATCTGTACCGCTTTAAACACCGTCAAGACAATGGCGACACGGTACAGCAGCGTGGAATACGGGATGAGACGAGCGCGGCAATATGATTTGCAAAATATAGCTTTGAGAAACAGGGCCGCCGGAAGCCTCCACAGCAAACGTGAGAAATTAAGTTAGATCGAGAAATCATTGCGGAAATTATTTACACAAACTTCTAAAAGAAACCGTTTATACCGGCAACCTGATGGTAATCGCGAAAGGAACGAAGTCAATCGACTTCTATGACCTTACGATAAATGTTGACCTTAAAACGCTAAAGAATTGATAGAATTTATGTGTTGCAAACAAATTTTTACGCATACAATAGACGCTGGCAAAATGACGTTGGATTAATCAATCGTACGTTTTCATGGGAGATCATTCAAATTTTAAAGTACAGTTTGGAATTCGGAATATATATATATCTGCAAAGATTACCTCCTTAGAATAATAATCACGGGAATCACTCGAAACGAACATTGTTATAAACAATGAGAGCTAGTGATGCTAACACATAGTTTTTTTATTACCAAGCAAATTGAATTCTGTTATTTAGTGTTCGAATGGTTGTTCGTTCTTAATTGATTGCTTTGCTATAGATTGCTTAAATACAAATTAGTTTATTATGAAGTCGTGTTTGCCTAGGAAGACAATTCTTTCGTTTAGTATCTATAACATAACGTACGGCACCTAATCTAGGTATTTCTTTTATATTTTGTCTCTAAAGCGGTATCTAAGTGAGAGAATGAGAGAAAACTAGTTACAAAAATGTACTATGAAAAAATGTAAATTTTACATGTACTCAAAATTTCAATATAGCCATTATTCACGGCCGCTACAGCTTCAACCGTAAATAATTCTTTAATAGTAGTCATGCATCCGGCGATATGGGTGTAAAATTATTAACGTGTCCTTTAAATACGCCACATACAAGTGTCCCTAAAATGTACAGGTTCAAAAGGTCAAAAAATGCAGGTAAAAATAGTCCAATTGGACATAAATATTCTCTTCTCTAAAACGGCTGGTACTTTGTATAGCAAAAACTTAGATGTATTAAAAATGGAATTTGAGCTGTTTTTATGAATTTTCGATCACGATAAATATAAACCCTATTGAGAGTTTGTCTCATGGCAGTCTTCTTCGGATTCTTCAGGAGCTGCACAAAACTGCCAATACCATACGCTGTCGATTTCGGACAAAAAGGAGAGCTTCTAACGTTAGCGGAGGAAGTTTGTCGAAGAGAGCAGAAAAGCTGGATAACAGTTGATTTTCGCTCAAATTTCGAAAACAACGCTGGAAAATCTGGCTTTCTTCCGATATCAAGAGTAGCGGCCCTCTACGACGTACAGCCCGTCAAAGTTTGTCCCAATTGCCAATAGGCCTTAGACGAAGACCGTGGTGTTAACGGGTTCTAACCGTAGCTAGAGAACCCTTCACTACGCTAGGAAAATACATGAATGAATAATATAGTGTTCTCATGTACGTGCCGCAGATGTTCTACGTATATCTTTGATAGTAGGCCTTTGTCACTTCGAAATCAAATTTCAACACGCAGTTGTATCATCAGGCAATCTAAAGGGTCTCTATCTGCCTATTCATATGATGCTTCTTATTATAATTTAGAATGAACTGAGTAAACAGCGGCTTCAACGGCAACACGTGCGGTCGTACGCTGATCTGTGTGCGAGTGACACACACAGGACATATGATCGGTGTTGCCGCCGTTGTTGGTCCTGAGCCCTGCATTCTAATAGTGGATTGCTAAAGCGAAGATAGCTTGTAGTATGCGGAAGAGAAAATTAACTAGATAGAACAACTACCTTTTATGTTTCCTAACGTTTATCGCTGCCAAAATATGGATAGAGCATCAACGAGTAAACTCTGGCGGCCTTAGCATGTTGCATTTGAGCGGTTTGCATACATTTTTTACGAATACTTTTCTCTATAATGATTTTTAGATTTATCTTTCTACGTTAGTATTTTTAGTTGTTTACCTATCACAGCTGGCAGCCATCACTTGCAGATACGTTCTTTTCTGTCACCTAAATGCTTAAATGAGTGCTATTGAAGTTTTCACGCTTTTCTCGATCTCAAAACCTTGATTGCATTTGCCATTGACATTTGCGCCATTCAATCGGCTTTAGCGACCCTTAGAGAGCGCCGTTTGGTCTTCCGCAATCTAGCGAGCTTACGCAAGAGGTCGACGCAACGCGACCCGGATTTTTTTACGAGAAGACGCACCCATTTTACTGGTTGGAATCTGACAGTACTAATAAATTGCTACGGGGAAAGGACCTATAAAGGTGATGCTCAGCAGAACTTTACCAAAGGCTGAAGACGGGAACTTGAAGGTTAGTAACTAGATTCCTTCTTAATAGAGGCTTATTGTATTTCACGACTGTTTATTGTTTAGGTGGTGCTCTTTTAGCTTTGTCATAGTTGCCAGCGAAGTCGAGTTTTAAATTGACGCATGAGCCTCTACGGTATCGATAGCGATTTCGTCCGTTTTTCTTATTATATCCTGTGCAACACGCGACTTGACATTAAACAAATGGAATAACATCTCTACATATATAAGAAGCAATTCTACCGATATATTTAAAGCCGAAGAAAATACAGAGAATTATCCGACGCTTAAAATAATTGTGAAAAAAATACGTCAGGTCTTTGGCTTGTTCAAGTTTTACCCACCGCATAGATCGATAAATGCAAGTAAGTCTTTCTTATGAGACCGTTGACTCTTTTTACGACTGTGCCATCATGCTTAAGATAAAAAAAAATTTGTAGTAAGAGGCAACTTAAGCTTTAGAAGAATGTTTTTGTCATCCGCATATCTTTACAAACCACGAAACTAGTACGTTATAGCCGATGAATCTTTATAGCTAGTGACACTAACGCCTTAAGGACGTCGCAGGATTTTTAGCAAAATTTTTTTACAGATCTGAAGCACTGAGTGTCGATCTTTCGTTCTTTAAAAAAAACATTTTAGTGGACGAAAATGCCGACAGACTAATGGACGTTAGCTACGTTGTTAAAATTTTATTGATGATTTTCAGTTGTAAAAATTGTATATGTACGCCTGCGGAAAATACCTAAAGCAACTATAAAGGGATAAAAAAAGCTGATCAAGTTGAGACATTTTGTTCGTTCTATAAAGAGTATTATTATCATGCCCATCTGCCACAACGTTGCAGTCGTTCGTTTTATCCAGATAATAAGTTTTTTTTTACTTATAACAACCTTTAAATGCGTCGTATATACACATGGATGAATCTTAGCAAATACTTGCATTGGAAATTTTGCCTCGCCTAAATTGAGTGGTTCCTGCAAACGTAGCGACACCTTACCGGTCACTCTTTCTCATCTTCGACCAGCACTACAAATGTTGTTTAATGTTCTAAGACAAAGGCAAACGGTTCCGCAATGGAGCGATCTGTCAGTGGTGGCCTGATCATTGGCACGAAGTACACCTATGCCGACAGCCTAAGCGGATGATCTCAGGCTCATTCAAGCAATGGTGGCATTAATGCCGATGGGGAACCCAGCGTAATATATTATCAATAGTATGGGGTTTGCCTTCCTGTCGCAAATCGTCTAAAGAGAAAGAGGTATTTTTATACTCCTTTGCCATGCCAGTTGCGAACGCGCAGTGCTACGGCCGGAAGCAACAGGAGAACAGAACGCCACGGTATCGTAGCGCCGTAACCTTAAGCTAGCTTTCATATTTAAGCCCGTGTCATCGATTGACACTGTTATTGTTTTTTTATTGCGTTGGAAGCGTGCCTTTAAACGTCTTTCCGATATTCTGAAGGAAGAGGCTATACATACAAAAGCTTCAATACATTTGGCTTTTCTTAATTTAAATAACTTCAAAAAACTTTCAAAATAAATCTTACTAACTTTTCGTTAGTTTCATCATGAATATTTAGTACGCCTAACTGTTTTTTTTTTTTGCTGAAAATTCTGTATGTCGTAATTATAATTTTTTTGTGGTTTATTTGTTCAACTTTCATCAGAACATTGTTCATCAGAATTTACTTAAAGCAATGATTCATATTTGCAGTTTACGTTAAAAGTTTAACAGGCACGATGACACGATGCGATGTGGAACTAATCGGAAGAACGATCTAGACGAAACGGCAGAACGCCTATCTGTATTCGGTAAATCGGCAGATATTGATGATAGCTATTCGGTGCACGCCGTCGATCAGACAGGGCATTATGCGGAACGCAGCTCCACGTTCACACAGGTCACAGTCAAGCGTATGATACGTTCCGCAACGTAAAGTCACTTTATTTAGCATGTTTCAGATGAATCCATATAATTCTTTCCGCTATAAATCACCTTGCTTCTGAAAAGATGTTCTATGAAAATCCAATACGATAAAGCTTTAGCTAGCCATTAGTTTTGAGTCTATTTAAATCTAAACTATGACTATAGAAATGTAGTCAAAATATAAATTGAAAACCAGGATGAGCACATTCGGCATATGCATACTCCTGAAATATATAAAAGTTGGTATATGCTGTCAATGAAGTGTGCCGTTTCACTGATCAACCCCACAGATAATACACTACATTTAAGTATATGGACCTTGAGCTTGAAGGTCCGTCAAGACCTGAACAACTTGTTTACGATGCCGATAACAACCGTTGCAGGGTGAAAAATATATTCGTTCCGTTAGGAGAAGCCGCTGACACTTCTAAGGTATCAAATGGGACCAGGCCGCTTCATTTACATACAGGCCGAGAGATAAGTCACACTCTAAAGCGTCGACAGCTTCATGATTTCAAGTATCAACACAGAGTCCTTTCGTGTTCGTTTAACTTCTAGAGAGTAGAGTTTGTGTATTCGAATAATCTATCTAGACATACAGCTTAAAGAAGGTAGTGCTTACGATCTCAGTGGACCACCTTCCCACGTTGCTTTTGCGCTCATCTTGTATACTCTTAAAAAAAAAAAAAGACATTTTGGTTGAGGTGTTCCGTCTCATTCACAATCTAGATCAACCACTAATGTACGTTTTGTTCTCTGCTAATTTAATACTTAATAGAGAACATATAATTCATGTAGGTAGTATAGTTTTCTGGGCATGCTTGCGTAAATTTGCTGGAACACCGGCGAGAGTGGCCCAAAACAATAAGCAATACATCATTTGATGAGCGCCAGTGGGGATCAAAAGTTACGGTTAATCCGAGGTACGTGCAAAACATTAAGGCACCTGTGGGGTTACCTCAAATTAATTCTGTATCGACTTCATCCACACCATATTTGCATGCGTTGCGCACAAACTGTGCTGGCTCTTAGCTAGAGCGGTAGACCAAAAGATTTTCTACTATAATAAGTCAAAACGAATTGTACGGCTTTAAGTTATACAAAGTTTTCGTTGGTTTGCGGTAAGTTGCTTCTAAGTACGTTCTGTGCTCTTGCAAAATCTAGCAGACGTTGTGCATTATTTTATTCACCGATCTAATTTGTTCCAGGCCTGACCAAATGCAAAAAATATCATTTCACTTATTTTCTACATCGTCTATTTAGATATGGTTATATACGAAGCCATAGTGACTTAAGATAGGATCTAATCGAGGGTCGGGTGATACATGCGCTTAGCCTTTAATAGTGCCTTTTAGCTCTTCATGCATCCGAATTTCATCCGAGAACCTCCAACTTCATCTGTAGGCGATTACACAGACGCTTGTGGCCGCATGTGTGTATATGTGTGCACTTTTATGTTTCCAACTATGAACAAGAATCGGTAATCGTATAAAGAAGGCACAGTGCTAGCCCCTTGGTGCGGCCATCTATCGCCCACCGAACGCCGTAGTTGTTAGACACAGCTGTGTCCATGCGGTAGTTTCCATGATGGAATACAGCTAGGAACGCAATGAAGGAAGAGACCCCGAAGGAAACGAGGTAGGGCTTCTGAAATAGAAACTCTGTGAGTCCTTTAGAAATAGGGGATACGCGTTACAGAGTCTAAAATGTGCCAGAGTACCATGCTGTTCTGCGGCGCTGCCAGAAGTCGGCGACATCGCATGGCAGCTAGCAGGAACTAGCTTTAGGCCACCGGCCTAAAGTTATGAGGAATCTCGGAATTTGTTACATTTCTAACGTAACGCGAATACATCGAGATGTGAGGACGGCTTAGCAGCATATAGGAGCTGCGCAACGCCAGAGTTATAAAATAGCTTGTTCCCAAAATACAAACGCATCGTACAAACCTAAACACCCATATAGCAATATACACGTAAGTTATATTCGCTCGTGGCATTTCGAAGAGCGTCGACTTGGGATCTGGCTAAAGAACAAGGAGTACATTAATTAAGTGCTTGAATGTATGAGCTCTGCAGAGGTGTGAAAATTGTCTGTGGAAGAGCTATGTTATGTTTAGCTAAAAACTAGGCACGCGCGGTAGCTGATATTTATTCCCGTGGCTTGTTATATGGAGAACACAGTAGATTTCTATTGCTTGCATTATCGCGTCCAGCAATGTCGAAGTGTACCCTAATACTTGTTCACTATTTGTAATTGCGAAAGATCGTGCGTTGCTGCGGGGGTCTCGTCCATCGTGCTTTGGGGACTAGCATTTATTAGACAATAAATGCGGGTTCCATCATAAATCTTTACATCACATGAGCATTAATATTGTTGTGTTCTGTAATGGATGTATTTAGTTTGTGCTAATGAAAAAGCCATAAATCCACTGTCTTTCTATCAACATACACAGCTATCGGCCTTCACGTCGCGTTGCATAACGACAACATGTGTTACAGATTTATACGTGTAGGCTATCAAAAATTTGTTTATCACCTTCTGCCTTCGTAATGAAGGTCACACTGTGGCCGTTAGTGAAACAGAGGAGATTTTTGGTCGACAGTTCAGAGGAAAGAGGCCGTTCGATCAAACAATTTTTATTGCACAGCTTTGCGTACAATGCTTCACTTGCCAGCGCCCTTTCAATAGTTGGCAGTGGCGCCACCTTTCTGCCATCTAACCGGATTTCCCATTAGGCAGTCCGCCGGTAGCAGTAGCGCAAGCTGTTGCCACAATATACGAAGCGCCGCTTCCTAGACACGTTAAGTGTACAGGGAACCCTTATTATTTGTCAGCCCTAGATTCCTGTCCTGATCCGACTTATAAGTCTCCGCGCTCGTGCTGCCATTGCTGTCACTGGGTCTTCAGTTGTTTTCGGTTGTCCTGCCACAGCAAGCGTCAGTTCTGCCGCCGCCGTTGCCGCCGATTTCTGTGCTACTCGAACACAAACTGCGTTGAACCCACCCGAGAACGTCGGACGGCCTGGATCTGCGCTGGTTTACTTTTTCTCTCCCTTTCGAAGTCACTTTTGCTTGTTAGAATAATAGCCACTTAGTAGCAGGCCTCTAGGAGCCTGATGAGCAATTATTGAGTGAGCTGAAAAAAGCAACCATATAGGTGCATATAAAAGAAGGACCAACTGCGATGGGTCCTAGCAGGTAATCCTATCGACATTCGGTGTAGCCTTCTTTAAGCTCGGCAAAGTGCCATTCTGTTTTTCTTTGACGTGACGCCAAAATGGCATGATGAAGAAAAGCTTTTGGTTGACTGAGCCGCATGCATGTATCTATACATTCTATTGATGAATCTTGAACTGATGATGAATTAGTAAATATACTTAGCAGCCTAGTGAATATAAACAGATCTACGCTGGTCAGTATACAAAGAATATCTGAATAGAATCGTCGATGTGCCTTTTGCGTGCTTGAATTCTATTACGCTATACAGGGTCTTAGGCCGGTCCTTAAAGAATTTCAATAATTGATTTTGCCATGTCAGTTACTTCACTGTTAGTGAAGATGGTCACTGAGCGTGCGGCCCGTTGATAAGCATTTGCGCGCCAACGAACCTATATAACAAACTTTTCTATCTAAAATAGTAATAAATTGTTATTTCTTTATTGTATGTATTTTACAAACAGTATGCTTACAAAATTCACTGACGTTATAAATAATATTAATGGACATATGTAGCATCCTGAGGATTTAAACTAACATCAATCTGAACACTATGGCGCGAACGGAAACAATAAGCAATGTAACCCCAAAAAGCCCCATTCACATGGTTTCTCTCAATATAAGCCTAACTAGTCCTAAAATGTGACTGTCCTTAGTTAGTCACAGATGGTAACTCGTATATGTCGAATGCGGGATTCGAACCAATATATGAGACGCGCCTATAACTTTGCCTTTTATTAATTGTCCTTCGAAGCAATCGAAAACATCAATCCACATTTTTTAATTTAACAGCAAACGATGAAATTCATAACGGTGTGGATGCACAACATAACCACGTAAATCTCTACAAAGCACGGATTAGGAAGCGGCACTTAAAAGTGATTTAGCCAACGGTTCCATATTTCGCTGGGGACTGTCTGCTTAGTGCGTACACGACTGCAAAAGTTACCATCTCAAACTTGCCACAATTAATTACTAGACAGAAATTTAGGATTCCAGTTTCAATGAGTAACTTCCAACCGAACCGCGACCGATTCCTCCACAGTACTTCGTTTACCTCGTGTGATCAAGCACAATCTGTTCTCCGAGTACTGCAACGTTAGCAGCCACTAGTACAGATAACGAATAGCTGCTACTAATAATGACATCTACCTCTTAAAACGTATAGAATTTAGATAGCGCCTGTACGTTTTCGTTATGGCATTTCTTTTTTTCTTTAATGCTGGTACTTCCAAAATTCCGCAGCAAACACAGAAATGTAAAGAGTCTTCGTAGATAAAAATTATATGCGAGAGTTTTCTGAGATATAGAAATTTGATAACGGTCTTTGTGATGCAACTTTAAGCAACCAGATAATATCTG